>NW_027470118.1:0-44595 GCF_051020765.1 Lasioglossum baleicum
ATGCGTTATGCGTTATGCGTTATGCGTTCTGCGTTATGCGTCATGCGTTATGCGTTATGCGTTCTGCGTTATGCGTCATGCGTTATGCGTTATGCGTTCTGCGTTATGCGTTATGCGTTATGCGTTATGCGTTATGCGTTATGCGTTATGCGTTATGCGTTATGCGTTATGCGTTATGCGTTATGCGTTATGCGTTATGCGTTATGCGTTATGCGTTATGCGTTATGCGTTATGCGTTATGCGTTATGCGTTATGCGTTATGCGTTATGCGTTATGCGTTATGCGTTATGCGTTATGCGTTATGCGTTATGCGTTATGCGTTATGCGATATGCGTTATGCGTTATGCGTTATGCGTTATGCGTTATGCGTTATGCGTTATGCGTTATGCGTTATGCGTTATGCGTTATGCGTTATGCGTTATGCGTTATGCGTTATGCGTTATGCGTTATGCGTTATGCGTTATGCGTTATGCGTTATGCGTTATGCGTTATGCGTTATGCGTTATGCGTTATGCGTTATGCGTTATGCGTTATGCGTTATGCGTTATGCGTTATGCGTTATGCGTTATGCGTTATGCGTTATGCGTTATGCGTTATGCGTTATGCGTTATGCGTTATGCGTTATGCGTTATGCGTTATGCGTTATGCGTTATGCGTTATGCGTTATGCGTTATGCGTTATGCGTTATGCGTTATGCGTTATGCGTTATGCGTTATGCGTTATGCGTTATGCGTTATGCGTTATGCGTTATGCGTTATGCGTTATGCGTTATGCGTTATGCGTTATGCGTTATGCGTTATGCGTTATGCGTTATGCGTTATGCGTTATGCGTTATGCGTTATGAGTTATGCGTTATGCGTTATGCGTTATGCGTTATGCGTTATGCGTTATGCGTTATGCGTTATGCGTTATGCGTTACGCGTTATGCGTTATGCGTTACGCGTTATGCGTTACGCGTTACGCGTTATGCGTTATGCGTTATGCGTTATGCGTTATGCGTTATGCGTTATGCGTTATGTGTTATGCGTTATGCGTTAAGCGTTATACGTTATGCGTTATGCGTTATGTGTTATGCGTTATGCGTTATGTGTTATGCGTTGTGCTTTACGGGTTATGCGATATGCGTTATGCGTTATGACTTTTTCATTGAACGTTATGCGTTATGCGATATGCGTTATGCGTTATGCGTTATGCGTTATGCGTTATGCGTTATGCGTTATGCGTTATGCGTTATGCGTTATGCGTTATGCGTTATGCGTTATGCGTTATGCGTTATGCGTTATGCGTTATGCGTTATGCGTTATGCGTTATGCGTTATTGCGTTATGCGTTATGCGTTATGCGTTATGCGTTATGCCTTATGCGTTATGCGTTATGCGTTATGCGTTATGCGTTATGCGCCATGCGTTATCCGTTATGCGTTATCCGTTATGCGTTACGCGTTATGCGTTATGCGTTATGCGTTATGCGTTAAGCGTTATACGTTATGCGATATACGTTATGCGTTATGTGTTATGCGTTATGCGTTATGCGTTATGCGTTATGCGTTATGCGTAATGCGTTATGCGTTATGCGTTATGCGTTATGCGTTATGCGTTATGCGTTATGCGTTATGCGTTATGCGTTATGCGTTATGCGTTATGCGTTATGCGTTATGCGTTATGCGTTATGCGTTATGCGTTATGCGTTATGCGTTATGCGTTATGCGTTATGCGTTATGCGTTATGCGTTATGCGTTATGCGTTATGCGTTATGCGTTATGCGTTATGCGTTATGCGTTATGCGTTATGCGTTATGCGTTATGCGTTATGCGTTATGCGTTATGCGTTATGCGTTATGCGTTATGCGTTATGCGTTATGCGTTATGCGTTATGCGTTATGCGTTATGCGTTATGCGTTATGCGTTATGCGTTATGCGTTATGCGTTACGCGTTATGCGCCATGCGTTATCCGTTATGCGTTATCCGTTATGCGTTACGCGTTATGCGTTATGCGTTATGCGTTATGCGTTATGCGTTAAGCGTTATACGTTATGCGATATGCGTTATGCGTTATGTGTTATGCGTTATGCGTTATGCGTTATGCGTTATGCGTTATGTGTTATGCGTTATGCGTTATGCGTTATGCGTTATGCGTTAAGCGTTATGCGTTATGCGATATGCGTTATTCGTTATGCGTTATGCGTTATGCGTCATGCGTTATGCGTTATGCGTTATGCGTCATGCGTTATGCGTTATGCGTTCTGCGTTATGCGTTATGCGTTATGCGTTATGCGTTATGCGTTATGCGTTATGCGTTATGCGTTATGCGTTATGCGTTATGCGTTATGCGTTATGCGTTATGCGTTATGCGTTATGCCTTATGCCTTATGCGTTATGCGTTATGCGTTATGCGTTATGCGTTATGCGTTATGCGTTATGCGTTATGCGTTATGCGTTATGCGCCATGCGTTATCCGTTATGCGTTATCCGTTATGCGTTACGCGTTATGCGTTATGCGTTATGCGTTATGCGTTATGCGTTATGCGTTATGCGTTATGCGTTATGCGTTATGCGTTATGCGTTATGCGTTATGCGTTATGCGTTATGCGTTATGCGTTATGCGTTATGCGTTATGCGTTATGCGTTATGCGTTATGCGTTATGCGTTATGCGTTATGCGTTATGCGTTATGCGTTATGCGTTATGCGTTATGCGTTATGCGTTATGCGTTATGCGTTATGCGTTATGCGTTATGCGTTATGCGTTATGCGTTATGCGTTATGCGTTATGCGTTATGCGTTATGCGTTATGCGTTATGCGTTACGCGTTATGCGTTATGCGTTATGCGTTATGCGTTATGCGTTATGCGTTATGCGTTATGCGTTACGCGTTACGCGTTATGCGTTATGCGTTATGCGTTATGCGTTATGCTTTATGCGTTATGTGTTATGCGTTATGCGTTAAGCGTTATACGTTATGCGTTATGCGTTATGTGTTATGCGTTATGCGTTATGTGTTATGCGTTGTGCTTTACGGGTTATGCGATATGCGTTATGCGTTATGACTTTTTCATTGAACGTTATGCGTTATGCGATATGCGTTATGCGTTATGCGTTATGCGTTATGCGTTATGCGTTATGCGTTATGCGTTATGCGTTATGCGTTATGCGTTATGCGTTATGCGTTATGCGTTATGCGTTATGCGTTATGCGTTATGCGTTATGCGTTATGCGTTATGCGTTATGCGTTATGCGTTATGCGTTATGCGTTATGCGTTATGCGTTATGCGTTATGCGTTATGCGTTATGCCTTATGCGTTATGCGTTATGCGTTATGCGTTATGCGTTATGCGTTATGCGCCATGCGTTATCCGTTATGCGTTATCCGTTATGCGTTACGCGTTATGCGTTATGCGTTATGCGTTATGCGTTATGCGTTATGCGTTAAGCGTTATACGTTATGCGATATGCGTTATGCGTTATGTGTTATGCGTTATGCGTTATGCGTTATGCGTTATGCGTTATGCGTTATGCGTTATGCGTAATGCGTTATGCGTTATGCGTTATGCGTTATGCGTTATGCGTTATGCGTTATGCGTTATGCGTTATGCGTTATGCGTTATGCGTTATGCGTTATGCGTTATGCGTTATGCGTTATGCGTTATGCGTTATGCGTTATGCGTTATGCGTTATGCGTTATGCGTTATGCGTTATGCGTTATGCGTTATGCGTTATGCGTTATGCGTTATGCGTTAGGCGTTATGCGTTACGCGTTACGCGTTACGCGTTACGCGTTATGCGTTATGCGTTATGCTTTATGCGTTATGCGTTATGCGTTATGCGTTATGCGTTATGCGTTATGCGTTATGCGTTATGCGTTATGCGTTATGCGTTATGCGTTATGCGTTATGCGTTATGCGTTATGCGTTATGCGTTATGCGTTATGCGTTATGCGTTATGCGTTATGCGTTATGCGTTATGCGTTATGCGTTATGCGTTATGCGTTATGCGTTATGCGTTATGCGTTATGCCTTATGCCTTATGCGTTATGCGTTATGCGTTATGCGTTATGCGTTATGCGTTATGCGTTATGCGTTATGCGTTATGCGTTATGTGTTATGCGTTATGCGTTAAGCGTTATACGTTATGCGTTATGCGTTATGTGTTATGCGTTATGCGTTATGTGTTATGCGTTGTGCTTTACGGGTTATGCGATATGCGTTATGCGTTATGACTTTTTCATTGAACGTTATGCGTTATGCGATATGCGTTATGCGTTATGCGTTATGCGTTATGCGTTATGCGTTATGCGTTATGCGTTATGCGTTATGCGTTATGCGTTATGCGTTATGCGTTATGCGTTATGCGTTATGCGTTATGCGTTATGCGTTATGCGTTATGCGTTATTGCGTTATGCGTTATGCGTTATGCGTTATGCGTTATGCCTTATGCGTTATGCGTTATGCGTTATGCGTTATGCGTTATGCGCCATGCGTTATCCGTTATGCGTTATCCGTTATGCGTTACGCGTTATGCGTTATGCGTTATGCGTTATGCGTTAAGCGTTATACGTTATGCGATATACGTTATGCGTTATGTGTTATGCGTTATGCGTTATGCGTTATGCGTTATGCGTTATGCGTAATGCGTTATGCGTTATGCGTTATGCGTTATGCGTTATGCGTTATGCGTTATGCGTTATGCGTTATGCGTTATGCGTTATGCGTTATGCGTTATGCGTTATGCGTTATGCGTTATGCGTTATGCGTTATGCGTTATGCGTTATGCGTTATGCGTTATGCGTTATGCGTTATGCGTTATGCGTTATGCGTTATGCGTTATGCGTTATGCGTTATGCGTTATGCGTTATGCGTTATGCGTTATGCGTTATGCGTTATGCGTTATGCGTTATGCGTTATGCGTTATGCGTTATGCGTTATGCGTTATGCGTTATGCGTTATGCGTTATGCGTTACGCGTTATGCGCCATGCGTTATCCGTTATGCGTTATCCGTTATGCGTTACGCGTTATGCGTTATGCGTTATGCGTTATGCGTTATGCGTTAAGCGTTATACGTTATGCGATATGCGTTATGCGTTATGTGTTATGCGTTATGCGTTATGCGTTATGCGTTATGCGTTATGTGTTATGCGTTATGCGTTATGCGTTATGCGTTATGCGTTAAGCGTTATGCGTTATGCGATATGCGTTATTCGTTATGCGTTATGCGTTATGCGTCATGCGTTATGCGTTATGCGTTATGCGTCATGCGTTATGCGTTATGCGTTCTGCGTTATGCGTTATGCGTTATGCGTTATGCGTTATGCGTTATGCGTTATGCGTTATGCGTTATGCGTTATGCGTTATGCGTTATGCGTTATGCGTTATGCGTTATGCGTTATGCCTTATGCCTTATGCGTTATGCGTTATGCGTTATGCGTTATGCGTTATGCGTTATGCGTTATGCGTTATGCGTTATGCGCCATGCGTTATCCGTTATGCGTTATCCGTTATGCGTTACGCGTTATGCGTTATGCGTTATGCGTTATGCGTTATGCGTTATGCGTTATGCGTTATGCGTTATGCGTTATGCGTTATGCGTTATGCGTTATGCGTTATGCGTTATGCGTTATGCGTTATGCGTTATGCGTTATGCGTTATGCGTTATGCGTTATGCGTTATGCGTTATGCGTTATGCGTTATGCGTTATGCGTTATGCGTTATGCGTTATGCGTTATGCGTTATGCGTTATGCGTTATGCGTTATGCGTTATGCGTTATGCGTTATGCGTTATGCGTTATGCGTTATGCGTTATGCGTTATGCGTTATGCGTTATGCGTTATGCGTTACGCGTTATGCGTTATGCGTTATGCGTTATGCGTTATGCGTTATGCGTTATGCGTTATGCGTTACGCGTTACGCGTTATGCGTTATGCGTTATGCGTTATGCGTTATGCTTTATGCGTTATGTGTTATGCGTTATGCGTTAAGCGTTATACGTTATGCGTTATGCGTTATGTGTTATGCGTTATGCGTTATGTGTTATGCGTTGTGCTTTACGGGTTATGCGATATGCGTTATGCGTTATGACTTTTTCATTGAACGTTATGCGTTATGCGATATGCGTTATGCGTTATGCGTTATGCGTTATGCGTTATGCGTTATGCGTTATGCGTTATGCGTTATGCGTTATGCGTTATGCGTTATGCGTTATGCGTTATGCGTTATGCGTTATGCGTTATGCGTTATGCGTTATGCGTTATGCGTTATGCGTTATGCGTTATGCGTTATGCGTTATGCGTTATGCGTTATGCGTTATGCGTTATGCGTTATGCGTTATGCGTTATGCGTTATGCCTTATGCGTTATGCGTTATGCGTTATGCGTTATGCGTTATGCGTTATGCGCCATGCGTTATCCGTTATGCGTTATCCGTTATGCGTTACGCGTTATGCGTTATGCGTTATGCGTTATGCGTTAAGCGTTATACGTTATGCGATATGCGTTATGCGTTATGTGTTATGCGTTATGCGTTATGCGTTATGCGTTATGCGTTATGCGTTATGCGTTATGCGTAATGCGTTATGCGTTATGCGTTATGCGTTATGCGTTATGCGTTATGCGTTATGCGTTATGCGTTATGCGTTATGCGTTATGCGTTATGCGTTATGCGTTATGCGTTATGCGTTATGCGTTATGCGTTATGCGTTATGCGTTATGCGTTATGCGTTATGCGTTATGCGTTATGCGTTATGCGTTATGCGTTATGCGTTATGCGTTATGCGTTATGCGTTACGCGTTACGCGTTACGCGTTACGCGTTATGCGTTATGCGTTATGCTTTATGCGTTATGCGTTATGCGTTATGCGTTATGCGTTATGCGTTATGCGTTATGCGTTATGCGTTATGCGTTATGCGTTATGCGTTATGCGTTATGCGTTATGCGTTATGCGTTATGCGTTATGCGTTATGCGTTATGCGTTATGCGTTATGCGTTATGCGTTATGCGTTATGCGTTATGCGTTATGCGTTATGCGTTATGCGTTATGCGTTATGCCTTATGCCTTATGCGTTATGCGTTATGCGTTATGCGTTATGCGTTATGCGTTATGCGTTATGCGTTATGCGTTATGCGTTATGCGCCATGCGTTATCCGTTATGCGTTATCCGTTATGCGTTACGCGTTATGCGTTATGCGTTATGCGTTATGCGTTATGCGTTAAGCGTTATACGTTATGCGATATGCGTTATGCGTTATGTGTTATGCGTTATGCGTTATGCGTTATGCGTTATGCGTTATGTGTTATGCGTTATGCGTTATGCGTTATGCGTTATGCGTTAAGCGTTATGCGTTATGCGATATGCGTTATTCGTTATGCGTTATGCGTTATGCGTCATGCGTTATGCGTTATGCGTTCTGCGTTATGCGTCATGCGTTATGCGTTATGCGTTCTGCGTTATGCGTTATGCGTTATGCGTTATGCGTTATGCGTTATGCGTTATGCGTTATGCGTTATGCGTTATGCGTTATGCGTTATGCGTTATGCGTTATGCGTTATGCGTTATGCGTTATGCGTTATGCCTTATGCCTTATGCGTTATGCGTTATGCGTTATGCGTTATGCGTTATGCGTTATGCGTTATGCGTTATGCGTTATGCGCCATGCGTTATCCGTTATGCGTTATCCGTTATGCGTTACGCGTTATGCGTTATGCGTTATGCGTTATGCGTTATGCGTTATGCGTTATGCGTTATGCGTTATGCGTTATGCGTTATGCGTTATGCGTTATGCGTTATGCGTCATGCGTTATGCGTTATGCGTTATGCGTTATGCGTTATGCGTTATGCGTTATGCGTTATGCGTTATGCGTTATGCGTTATGCGTTATGCGTTATGCGTTATGCGTTATGCGTTATGCGTTATGCGTTATGCGTTATGCGTTATGCGTTATGCGTTATGCGTTATGCGTTATGCGTTATGCGTTATGCGTTATGCGTTATGCGTTATGCGTTATGCGTTATGCGTTATGCGTTATGCGTTATGCGTTATGCGTTATGCGTTATGCGTTATGCGTTATGCGTTATGCGTTATGCGTTATGCGTTATGCGTTATGCGTTATGCGTTATGCGTTACGCGTTATGCGTTATGCGTTATGCGTTATGCGTTATGCGTTATGCGTTATGCGTTATGCGTTACGCGTTACGCGTTATGCGTTATGCGTTATGCGTTATGCGTTATGCGTTATGCGTTATGTGTTATGCGTTATGCGTTAAGCGTTATACGTTATGCGTTATGCGTTATGTGTTATGCGTTATGCGTTATGTGTTATGCGTTGTGCTTTACGGGTTATGCGATATGCGTTATGCGTTATGACTTTTTCATTGAACGTTATGCGTTATGCGATATGCGTTATGCGTTATGCGTTATGCGTTATGCGTTATGCGTTATGCGTTATGCGTTATGCGTTATGCGTTATGCGTTATGCGTTATGCGTTATGCGTTATGCGTTATGCGTTATGCGTTATGCGTTATGCGTTATGCGTTATGCGTTATGCGTTATGCGTTATGCGTTATGCGTTATGCGTTATGCGTTATGCGTTATGCGTTATGCGTTATGCGTTATGCCTTATGCGTTATGCGTTATGCGTTATGCGTTATGCGTTATGCTTTATGCGTTATGCGCCATGCGTTATCCGTTATGCGTTATCCGTTATGCGTTACGCGTTATGCGTTATGCGTTATGCGTTATGCGTTAAGCGTTATACGTTATGCGATATGCGTTATGCGTTATGTGTTATGCGTTATGCGTTATGCGTTATGCGTTATGCGTTATGCGTTATGCGTTATGCGTTATGCGTTATGCGTAATGCGTTATGCGTTATGCGTTATGCGTTATGCGTTATGCGTTATGCGTTATGCGTTATGCGTTATGCGTTATGCGTTATGCGTTATGCGTTATGCGTTATGTGTTATGCGTTATGCGTTATGTGTTATGCGTTGTGCTTTACGGGTTATGCGATATGCGTTATGCGTTATGACTTTTTCATTGCACGTTATGCGTTATGCGATATGCGTTATGCGTTATGCGTTATGCGTTATGCGTTATGCGTTATGCGTTATGCGTTATGCGTTATGCGTTATGCGTTATGCGTTATGCGTTATGCGTTATGCGTTATGCGTTATGCGTTATGCGTTATGCGTTATGCGTTATGCGTTATGCGTTATGCGTTATGCGTTATGCGTTACGCGTTATGCGTTACGCGTTACGCGTTATGCGTTATGCGTTATGCGTTATGCGTTATGCGTTATGCGTTATGCGTTATTCGTTATGCGTTATGCGTTATGCGTTATGCGTTATGCGTTATGCGATGTGCGATGTGCGTTATGCGTTATGCGTTATGCGTTATGCGTTATGCGTTATGCGTTATGCGTTATGCGTTATGCGTTATGCGTTATGCGTTATGCGTTATGCGTTATGCGTTATGCGATATGCGTTATGCGTTATGCGTTATGCGTTATGCGTTATGTGTTACGCGTTATGCGTTACGCGTTATGCGTTATGCGTTATGCGTTATGCGTTATGCGTTATTCGTTATGCGTTATGTGTTATGCGTTATGCGTTATGCGTTATGCGATGTGCGTTATGCGTTATGCGTTATGCGTTATTCGTTATGCGTTATGCGTTATGCGTTATGCGTTATGCGTTATGCGTTATGCGTTATGCGTTATGCGTTATGCGTTATGCGTTATGCGTTATGCGTTATGCGTTATGCGTTAAGCATTATGACTTTTTCATTGAGCGTTATGCGTTATGACTTTTCCATTGAGCGTTATGCGTTATTCGTTATGGGTTATGCGTTATGCGTTATGGGTTATGCGTTATGCGTTATGCGTTATGCGTTATGCGTTATGCATTATGCGTTATGCGTTATCCGTTATGCGTTATGCGTTATGCGTTATGCGATATGCGTCATGCGTTAAGCGTTATGCGTTATGCATTATGCGTTATCCGTTATGCGTTATGCGTTATGCGTAATGCGTTATGAGTAATGTGTCATGCGTTATGCGTTATGCGTTATGCGTTATGCGTTACGCGTTATGCGTTACGCGTTATGCGTTATGCGTTATGCGTTATGCGTTATGCGTTATGCGTTATGCGTTATGCGTTATGCGTTATGCGTTATGCGTTATGCGTTATGCGTTATGCGTTATGCGTTATGCGTTATGCGTTATGCGTTATGCGTTATGCGTTATGCGTTATGCGTTATGCGTTATGCGTTATGCGTTATGCGTTATGCGTTATGCGTTATGCGTTATGCGTTATGCGTTATGCGTTATGCGTTATGCGTTATGCGTTATGCGTTACGCGTTACGCGTTATGCGTTATGCGTTATGCGTTATGCGTTATGCGTTATGCGTTATGCGTTATGCGTTATGTGTTATGCGTTATGCGTTAAGCGTTATACGTTATGCGTTATGCGTTATGTGTTATGCGTTATGCGTTATGTGTTATGCGTTGTGCTTTACGGGTTATGCGATATGCGTTATGCGTTATGACTTTTTCATTGAACGTTATGCGTTATGCGATATGCGTTATGCGTTATGCGTTATGCGTTATGCGTTATGCGTTATGCGTTATGCGTTATGCGTTATGCGTTATGCGTTATGCGTTATGCGTTATGCGTTATGCGTTACGCGTTATGCGTTACGCGTTATGCGTTATGCGTTATGCGTTATGCGTTATTCGTTATGCGTTATGCGTTATGCGTTATGCGTTATGCGTTATGCGTTATGCGTTATGCGATATGCGTTATGCGTTATGCGTTATGCGTTATGCGTTATGCGTTACGCGTTATGCGTTACGCGTTATGCGTTATGCGTTATGCGTTATGCGTTATGCGTTATGCGTTATTCGTTATGCGTTATGCGTTATGCGTTATGCGTTATGCGTTATGCGTTATGCGTTATGCGTTATGCGATGTGCGTTATGCGTTATGCGTTATGCGTTATGCGTTATGCGTTATGCGTTATGCGTTATGCGTTATGCGTTATGCGTTATGCGTTATGCGTTATGCGTTAAGCATTATGACTTTTTCATTGAGCGTTATGCGTTATGACTTTTCCATTGAGCGTTATGCGTTATTCGTTATGGGTTATGCGTTATGCGTTATGGGTTATGCGTTATGCGTTATGCGTTATGCGTTATGCGTTATGCATTATGCGTTATGCGTTATCCGTTATGCGTTATGCGTTATGCGTTATGCGTTATGCGATATGCGTCATGCGTTAAGCGTTATGCGTTATGCATTATGCGTTATCCGTTATGCGTTATGCGTTATGCGTAATGCGTTATGAGTAATGTGTCATGCGTTATGCGTTATGCGTTATGCGTTATGCGTTATGCGTTATGCGTTATGCGTTATGCGTTATGCGTTATGCGTTATGCGTTAAGCGTTATGCGTTATGCGTTACGCGTTACGCGTTATGCGTTATGCGTTATGCGTTATGCGTTATGCGTTATGCGTTATGCGTTATGCGTTATGCGTTATGTGTTATGCGTTATGCGTTAAGCGTTATACGTTATGCGTTATGCGTTATGTGTTATGCGTTATGCGTCATGTGTTATGCGTTGTGCTTTACGGGTTATGCGATATGCGTTATGCTTTATGACTTTTTCATTGAACGTTATGCGTTATGCGATATGCGTTATGCGTTATGCGTTATGCGTTATGCGTTATGCGTTATGCGTTATGCGTTATGCGTTATGCGTTATGCGTTATGCGTTATGCGTTATGCGTTATGCGTTATGCGTTATGCGTTATGCGTTATGCGTTATGCGTTATGCGTTATGCGTTATGCGTTATGCGTTATGCGTTATGCGTTATGCGTTATGCGTTATGCGTTATGCGTTATGCGTTATGCGTTATGCGTTATGCGTTATGCGTTATGCGTTATGCGTTATGCGTTATGCGTTATGCGTTATGCGTTATGCGTTATGCGTTATGCGTTATGCGTTATGCGTTATGCGTTATGCGTTATGCGTTATGCGTTATGCGTTATGCGTTATGCGTTATGCGTTATGCGTTATGCGTTATGCGTTATGCGTTATGCGTTATGCGTTATGCGTTATGCGTTATGCGTTATGCGTTATGCGTTATGCGTTATGCGTTATGCGTTATGCGTTATGCGTTATGCGTTATGCGTTATGCGTTATGCGTTATGCGTTATGCGTTATGCGTTATGCGTTATGCGTTATGCGTTATGCGTTATGCGTTATGCGTTATGCGTTATGCGTTATGCGTTATGCGTTATGCGTTATGCGTTATGCGTTATGCGTTATGCGTTATGCGTTATGCGTTATGCGTTATGCGTTATGCGTTATGCGTTATGCGTTATGCGTTATGCGTTATGCGTTATGCGTTATGCGTTATGAGTTATGCGTTATGCGTTATGCGTTATGCGTTATGCGATGTGCGTTATGCGTTATGCGTTATGCGTTATGCGTTATGCGTTATGCGTTATGCGTTATGCGTTATGCGTTATGCGTTATGCGTTATGCGTTATGCGTTAAGCATTATGACTTTTTCATTGAGCGTTAAGCGTTATGACTTTTCCATTGAGCGTTATGCGTTATTCGTTATGGGTTATGCGTTATGCGTTATGGGTTATGCGTTATGCGTTATGCGTTATGCGTTATGCGTTATGCATTATGCGTTATGCGTTATCCGTTATGCGTTATGCGTTATGCGTTATGCGTTATGCGATATGCGTCATGCGTTAAGCGTTATGCGTTATGCATTATGCGTTATCCGTTATGCGTTATGCGTTATGCGTAATGCGTTATGAGTAATGTGTCATGCGTTATGCGTTATGCGTTATGCGTTATGCGTTATGCGTTATGCGTTATGCGTTATGCGTTATGCGTTATGCGTTATGCGTTATGCGTTATGCGTTATGCGTTATGCGTTAAGCGTTATGCGTTATGCGTTACGCGTTACGCGTTATGCGTTATGCGTTATGCGTTATGCGTTATGCGTTATGCGTTATGCGTTATGCGTTATGTGTTATGCGTTATGCGTTAAGCGTTATACGTTATGCGTTATGCGTTATGTGTTATGCGTTATGCGTTATGTGTTATGCGTTGTGCTTTACGGGTTATGCGATATGCGTTATGCGTTATGACTTTTTCATTGAACGTTATGCGTTATGCGATATGCGTTATGCGTTATGCGTTATGCGTTATGCGTTATGCGTTATGCGTTATGCGTTATGCGTTATGCGTTATGCGTTATGCGTTATGCGTTATGCGTTATGCGTTATGCGTTATGCGTTACGCGTTATGCGTTACGCGTTATGCGTTATGCGTTATGCGTTATTCGTTATGCGTTATGCGTTATGCGTTATGCGTTATGCGTTATGCGTTATGCGTTATGCGATGTGCGTTATGCGTTATGCGTTATGCGTTATGCGTTATGCGTTATGCGTTATGCGTTATGCGTTATGCGTTATGCGTTATGCGTTATGCGTTAAGCATTATGACTTTTTCATTGAGCGTTATGCGTTATGACTTTTCCATTGAGCGTTATGCGTTATTCGTTATGGGTTATGCGTTATGCGTTATGGGTTATGCGTTATGCGTTATGCGTTATGCGTTATGCGTTATGCATTATGCGTTATGCGTTATCCGTTATGCGTTATGCGTTATGCGTTATGCGATATGCGTCATGCGTTAAGCGTTATGCGTTATGCATTATGCGTTATCCGTTATGCGTTATGCGTTATGCGTAATGCGTTATGAGTAATGTGTCATGCGTTATGCGTTATGCGTTATGCGTTATGCGTTATGCGTTATGCGTTATGCGTTATGCGTTATGCGTTATGCGTTATGCGTTATGCGTTATGCGTTATGCGTTATGCGTTATGCGTTATGCGTTATGCGTTATGCGTTATGCGTTATGCGTTATGCGTTATGCGTTATGCGTTATGCGTTATGCGTTATGCGTTATGCGTTATGCGTTATGCGTTATGCGTTATGCGTTATGCGTTATGCGTTATGCGTTATGCGTTATGCGTTATGCGTTATGCGTTATGCGTTATGCGTTATGCGTTATGCGTTATGCGTTATGCGTTATGCGTTATGCGTTATGCGTTATGCGTTATGCGTTATGCGTTATGCGTTATGCGTTATGCGTTAAGCGTTATGCGTTATGCGTTACGCGTTACGCGTTATGCGTTATGCGTTATGCGTTATGCGTTATGCGTTATGCGTTATGCGTTATGCGTTATGTGTTATGCGTTATGCGTTAAGCGTTATACGTTATGCGTTATGCGTTATGTGTTATGCGTTATGCGTTATGTGTTATGCGTTGTGCTTTACGGGTTATGCGATATGCGTTATGCGTTATGACTTTTTCATTGAACGTTATGCGTTATGCGATATGCGTTATGCGTTATGCGTTATGCGTTATGCGTTATGCGTTATGCGTTATGCGTTATGCGTTATGCGTTATGCGTTATGCGTTATGCGTTATGCGTTATGCGTTATGCGTTATGCGTTATGCGTTACGCGTTATGCGTTACGCGTTATGCGTTATGCGTTATGCGTTATGCGTTATTCGTTATGCGTTATGCGTTATGCGTTATGCGTTATGCGTTATGCGTTATGCGTTATGCGATATGCGTTATGCGTTATGCGTTATGCGTTATGCGTTATGCGTTACGCGTTATGCGTTACGCGTTATGCGTTATGCGTTATGCGTTATGCGTTATGCGTTATGCGTTATGCGTTATTCGTTATGCGTTATGCGTTATGCGTTATGCGTTATGCGTTATGCGTTATGCGTTATGCGTTATGCGTTATGCGATGTGCGTTATGCGTTATGCGTTATGCGTTATGCGTTATGCGTTATGCGTTATGCGTTATGCGTTATGCGTTATGCGTTAAGCATTATGACTTTTTCATTGAGCGTTATGCGTTATGACTTTTCCATTGAGCGTTATGCGTTATTCGTTATGGGTTATGCGTTATGCGTTATGCGTTATGCGTTATGCGTTATGCGTTATGCGTTATGCGTTATGCATTATGCGATATGCGTTATGCGTTATGCGTTATGCGTTATGCGTTATGCGTTATGCGTTATGCGTTATGCGTTATGCGTTATGCGTTATGCGTTATGCGTTATGCGTTATGCGTTATGCGTTATGCGTTATGCGTTATGCGTTATGCGTTATGCGTTATCCGTTACGCGTTACGCGTTAGGCGTTATGCGTTATGCGTTATGCGTTATGCGTTATGCGTTATGCGTTATGCGTTATGCGTTATGCGTTATGCGTTATGCGTTATGCGTTATGCGTTATGCGTTATGCGTTATGCGTTATGCGTTATGCGTTATGCGTTATGCGTTATGCGTTATGCGTTATGCGTTATGCGTTATGTGTTATGCGTTATGCGTTATGCGTTACGCGTTACGCGTTATGCGTTACGCGTTACGCGTTATGCGTTATGCGTTATGCGTTATGCGTTATGCGTTATGCGTTATGTGTTATGCGTTATGCGTTAAGCGTTATACGTTATGCATTATGCGTTATGTGTTATGCGTTATGCGTTATGTGTTATGCGTTGTGCTTTACGGGTTATGCGATATGCGTTATGCGTTATGACTTTTTCATTGAACGTTATGCGTTATGCGATATGCGTTATGCGTTATGCGTTATGCGTTATGCGTTATGCGTTATGCGTTATGCGTTATGCGTTATGCGTTATGCGTTATGCGTCATGCGTCATGCGTTATGCGTTATGCGTTATGCGTTATGCGTTATGCGTTATGCGTTATGCGTTATGCGTTATGCGTTATGCGTTATGCGTTATGCGTTATGCGTTATGCGTTATGCGTTATGCGTTATCCGTTACGCGTTACGCGTTAGGCGTTATGCGTTATGCGTTATGCGTTATGCGTTATGCGTTATGCGTTATGCGTTATGCGTTATGCGTTATGCGTTATGCGTTATGCGTTATGCGTTATGCGTTATGCGTTATGCGTTATGCGTTATGCGTTATGCGTTATGCGTTATGCGTTATGCGTTATGCGTTATGCGTTATGCGTTATGCGTTATGCGTTATGCGTTATGCGTTATGCGTTATGCGTTATGCGTTATGCGTTATGCGTTATGCGTTATGCGTTATGCGTTATGCGTTATGCGTTATGCGTTATGCGTTATGCGTTATGCGTTATCCGTTACGCGTTACGCGTTAGGCGTTATGCGTTATGCGTTATGCGTTATGCGTTATGCGTTATGCGTTATGCGTTATGCGTTATGCGTTATGCGTTATGCGTTATGCGTTATGCGTTATGCGTTATGCATTATGCGTTATCCGTTATGCGTTATGCGTTATGCGTAATGCGTTATGAGTAATGTGTCATGCGTTATGCGTTATGCGTTATGCGTTATGCGTTATGCGTTACGCGTTATGCGTTACGCGTTATGCGTTATGCGTTATGCGTTATGCGTTATGCGTTATGCGTTATGCGTTATGCGTTATGCGTTATGCGTTATGCGTTATGCGTTATGCGTTATGCGTTATGCGTTATGCGTTATGCGTTATGCGTTATGCGTTATGCGTTATGCGTTATGCGTTATGTGTTATGCGTTATGCGTTATGCGTTATGCGTTATGCGTTATGCGTTATGCGTTAAGCGTTATGCGTTATCCGTTACGCGTTACGCGTTATGCGTTATGCGTTATGCGTTATGCGTTATGCGTTATGCGTTATGCGTTATGTGTTATGCGTTATGCGTTAAGCGTTATACGTTATGCGTTATGCGTTATGCGTTATGTGTTATGCGTTATGCGTTATGTGTTATGCGTTGTGCTTTACGGGTTATGCGATATGCGTTATGCGTTATGACTTTTTCATTGAACGTTATGCGTTATGCGATATGCGTTATGCGTTATGCGTTATGCGTTATGCGTTATGCGTTATGCGTTATGCGTTATGCGTTATGCGTTATGCGTTATGCGTTATGCGTTATGCGTTATGCGTTACGCGTTATGCGTTACGCGTTATGCGTTATGCGTTATGCGTTATGCGTTATGCGTTATGCGTTATGCGTTATGCGTTATGCGTTATGCGTTATGCGTTATGCGTTATGCGTTATGTGTTATGCGTTGTGCTTTACGGGTTATGCGATATGCGTTATGCGTTATGACTTTTTCATTGAACGTTATGCGTTATGCGATATGCGTTATGCGTTATGCGTTATGCGTTATGCGTTATGCGTTATGCGTTATGCGTTATGCGATATGCGTTATGCGTTATGCGTTATGCGTTATGCGTTATGCGTTACGCGTTATGCGTTACGCGTTATGCGTTATGCGTTATGCGTTATGCGTTATGCGTTATGCGTTATGCGTTATGCGTTATGCGTTATGCGTTATGCGTTATGCGTTATGCGTTATGCGTTATGCGTTATGCGTTATGCGTTATGCGTTATGCGTTATGCGTTATGCGTTATGCGTTATGCGTTAAGCATTATGACTTTTTCATTGAGCGTTATGCGTTATGACTTTTCCATTGAGCGTTATGCGTTATTCGTTATGGGTTATGCGTTATGCGTTATGGGTTATGCGTTATGCGTTATGCGTTATGCGTTATGCGTTATGCGTTATGCATTATGCGTTATGCGTTATCCGTTATGCGTTATGCGTTATGCGTTATGCGTTATGCGATATGCGTCATGCGTTAAGCGTTATGCGTTATGCATTATGCGTTATCCGTTATGCGTTATGCGTTATGCGTAATGCGTTATGAGTAATGTGTCATGCGTTATGCGTTATGCGTTATGCGTTATGCGTTATGCGTTATGCGTTATGCGTTATGCGTTATGCGTTATGCGTTATGCGTTATGCGTTATGCGTTATGCGATATGCGTCATGCGTTAAGCGTTATGCGTTATGCATTATGCGTTATCCGTTATGCGTTATGCGTTATGCGTAATGCGTTATGAGTAATGTGTCATGCGTTATGCGTTATGCGTTATGCGTTAGGCGTTATGCGTTACGCGTTATGCGTTACGCGTTATGCGTTATGCGTTATGCGTTATGCGTTATGCGTTATGCGTTATGCGTTATGCGTTATGCGTTATGCGTTATGCGTTATGCGTTATGCGTTATGCGTTATGCGTTATGCGTTATGCGTTATGCGTTATGCGTTATGCGTTATGCGTTATGCGTTATGCGTTATGCGTTATGCGTTATGCGTTATGCGTTATGCGTTATGCGTTATGCGTTATGCGTTATGCGTTATGCGTTATGCGTTATGCGTTATGCGTTATGCGTTATGCGTTATGCGTTATGCGTTATGCGTTATGCGTTATGCGTTAAGCGTTATGCGTTATCCGTTACGCGTTACGCGTTATGCGTTATGCGTTATGCGTTATGCGTTATGCGTTATGCGTTATGCGTTATGTGTTATGCGTTATGCGTTAAGCGTTATACGTTATGCGTTATGCGTTATGTGTTATGCGTTATGCGTTATGTGTTATGCGTTGTGCTTTACGGGTTATGCGATATGCGTTATGCGTTATGACTTTTTCATTGAACGTTATGCGTTATGCGATATGCGTTATGCGTTATGCGTTATGCGTTATGCGTTATGCGTTATGCGTTATGCGTTATGCGTTATGCGTTATGCGTTACGCGTTATGCGTTACGCGTTATGCGTTATGCGTTATGCGTTATGCGTTATGCGTTATGCGTTATGCGTTATGCGTTATGCGTTATGCGTTATGCGTTATGCGTTATGCGTTATGCGTTATGCGTTATGCGTTATGTGTTATGCGTTGTGCTTTACGGGTTATGCGATATGCGTTATGCGTTATGACTTTTTCATTGAACGTTATGCGTTATGCGATATGCGTTATGCGTTATGCGTTATGCGTTATGCGTTATGCGTTATGCGTTATGCGTTATGCGTTATGCGATATGCGTTATGCGTTATGCGTTATGCATTATGCGTTATGCGTTACGCGTTATGCGTTACGCGTTATGCGTTATGCGTTATGCGTTATGCGTTATGCGTTATTCGTTATGCGTTATGCGTTATGCGTTATGCGTTATGCGTTATGCGTTATGCGTTATGCGTTATGCGTTATGCGATGTGCGTTATGCGTTATGCGTTATGCGTTATGCGTTATGCGTTATGCGTTATGCGTTATGCGTTATGCGTTAAGCATTATGACTTTTTCATTGAGCGTTATGCGTTATGACTTTTCCATTGAGCGTTATGCGTTATTCGTTATGGGTTATGCGTTATGCGTTATGGGTTATGCGTTATGCGTTATGCGTTATGCGTTATGCGTTATGCATTATGCGTTATGCGTTATCCGTTATGCGTTATGCGTTATGCGTTATGCGTTATGCGATATGCGTCATGCGTTAAGCGTTATGCGTTATGCATTATGTGTTATCCGTTATGCGTTATGCGTTATGCGTAATGCGTTATGAGTAATGTGTCATGCGTTATGCGTTATGCCTTATGCGTTATGCGTTATGCGTTATGCGTTATGCGTTATGCGTTATGCGATATGCGTCATGCGTTAAGCGTTATGCGTTATGCATTATGCGTTATCCGTTATGCGTTATGCGTTATGCGTAATGCGTTATGAGTAATGTGTCATGCGTTATGCGTTATGCGTTATGCGTTATGCGTTATGCGTTATGCGTTATGCGTTATGCGTTATGCGTTATGCGTTATGCGATATGCGTCATGCGTTAAGCGTTATGCGTTATGCATTATGCGTTATCCGTTATGCGTTATGCGTTATGCGTAATGCGTTATGAGTAATGTGTCATGCGTTATGCGTTATGCGTTATGCGTTATGCGTTATGCGTTACGCGTTATGCGTTACGCGTTATGCGTTATGCGTTATGCGTTATGCGTTATGCGTTATGCGTTATGCGTTATGCGTTATGCGTTATGCGTTATGCGTTATGCGTTATGCGTTATGCGTTATGCGTTATGCGTTATGCGTTATGCGTTATGCGTTATGCGTTATGCGTTATGCGTTATGCGTTATGCGTTATGCGTTATGCGTTATGCGTTATGCGTTATGCGTTATGCGTTATGCGTTATGCGTTAAGCGTTATGCGTTATCCGTTACGCGTTACGCGTTATGCGTTATGCGTTATGCGTTATGCGTTATGCGTTATGCGTTATGCGTTATGTGTTATGCGTTATGCGTTAAGCGTTATACGTTATGCGTTATGCGTTATGTGTTAAGCGTTATGCGTTATGTGTTATGCGTTGTGCTTTACGGGTTATGCGATATGCGTTATGCGTTATGACTTTTTCATTGAACGTTATGCGTTATGCGATATGCGTTATGCGTTATGCGTTATGCGTTATGCGTTATGCGTTATGCGTTATGCGTTATGCGTTATGCGTTATGCGTTATGCGTTATGCGTTACGCGTTATGCGTTACGCGTTACGCGTTATGCGTTATGCGTTATGCGTTATGCGTTATGCGTTATGCGTTATGCGTTATGCGTTATGCGTTATGCGTTATGCGTTATGCGTTATGTGTTATGCGTTGTGCTTTACGGGTTATGCGATATGCGTTATGCGTTATGACTTTTTCATTGAACGTTATGCGTTATGCGATATGCGTTATGCGTTATGCGTTATGCGTTATGCGTTATGCGTTATGCGTTATGCGATATGCGTTATGCGTTATGCGTTATGCGTTATGCGTTATGCGTTACGCGTTATGCGTTACGCGTTATGCGTTATGCGTTATGCGTTATGCGTTATGCGTTATGCGTTATTCGTTATGCGTTATGCGTTATGCGTTATGCGTTATGCGTTATGCGTTATGCGTTATGCGTTATGCGTTATGCGATGTGCGTTATGCGTTATGCGTTATGCGTTATGCGTTATGCGTTATGCGTTAAGCATTATGACTTTTTCATTGAGCGTTATGCGTTATGACTTTTCCATTGAGCGTTATGCGTTATTCGTTATGGGTTATGCGTTATGCGTTATGGGTTATGCGTTATGCGTTATGCGTTATGCGTTATGCGTTATGCATTATGCGTTATGCGTTATCCGTTATGCGTTATGCGTTATGCGTTATGCGTTATGCGATATGCGTCATGCGTCATGCGTTAAGCGTTATGCGTTATGCATTATGCGTTATCCGTTATGCGTTATGCGTTATGCGTAATGCGTTATGAGTAATGTGTCATGCGTTATGCGTTATGCGTTATGCGTTATGCGTTATGCGTTATGCGTTATGCGTTATGCGTTATGCGTTATGCGTTATGCGTTATGCGTTATGCGTTAAGCGTTATGCGTTATGCGTTACGCGTTACGCGTTATGCGTTATGCGTTATGCGTTATGCGTTATGCGTTATGCGTTATGCGTTATGTGTTATGCGTTATGCGTTAAGCGTTATACGTTATGCGTTATGCGTTATGTGTTATGCGTTATGCGTTATGTGTTATGCGTTGTGCTTTACGGGTTATGCGATATGCGTTATGCGTTATGACTTTTTCATTGAACGTTATGCGTTATGCGATATGCGTTATGCGTTATGCGTTATGCGTTATGCGTTATGCGTTATGCGTTATGCGTTATGCGTTATGCGTTATGCGTTATGCGTTACGCGTTATGCGTTACGCGTTATGCGTTATGCGTTATGCGTTATTCGTTATGCGTTATGCGTTATGCGTTATGCGTTATGCGTTATGCGTTATGCGATATGCGTTATGCGTTATGCGTTATGCGTTATGCGTTATGCGTTACGCGTTATGCGTTACGCGTTATGCGTTATGCGTTATGCGTTATGCGTTATGCGTTATTCGTTATGCGTTATGCGTTATGCGTTATGCGTTATGCGTTATGCGATGTGCGTTATGCGTTATGCGTTATGCGTTATGCGTTATGCGTTATGCGTTATGCGTTATGCGTTATGCGTTATGCGTTATGCGTTATGCGTTATGCGTTATGCGTTATGCGTTATGCGTTAAGCATTATGACTTTTTCATTGAGCGTTATGCGTTATGACTTTTCCATTGAGCGTTATGCGTTATTCGTTATGGGTTATGCGTTATGCGTTATGGGTTATGCGTTATGCGTTATGCGTTATGCGTTATGCGTTATGCATTATGCGTTATGCGTTATCCGTTATGCGTTATGCGTTATGCGTTATGCGTTATGCGATATGCGTCATGCGTTAAGCGTTATGCGTTATGCATTATGCGTTATCCGTTATGCGTTATGCGTAATGCGTTATGAGTAATGTGTCATGCGTTATGCGTTATGCGTTATGCGTTATGCGTTATGCGTTACGCGTTATGCGTTACGCGTTATGCGTTATGCGTTATGCGTTATGCGTTATGCGTTATGCGTTATGCGTTGTGCGTTATGCGTTATGCGTTATGCGTTATGCGTTATGCGTTATGCGTTATGCGTTATGCGTTATGCGTTATGCGTTACGCGTTACGCGTTATGCGTTACGCGTTACGCGTTATGCGTTATGCGTTATGCGTTATGCGTTATGCGTTATGCGTTATGCGTTATGCGTTATGCGTTATGTGTTATGCGTTATGCGTTAAGCGTTATACGTTATGCATTATGCGTTATGTGTTATGCGTTATGCGTTATGTGTTATGCGTTGTGCTTTACGGGTTATGCGATATGCGTTATGCGTTATGACTTTTTCATTGAACGTTATGCGTTATGCGATATGCGTTATGCGTTATGCGTTATGCGTTATGCGTTATGCGTTATGCGTTATGCGTTATGCGTTATGCGTTATGCGTTATGCGTCATGCGTCATGCGTTATGCGTTATGCGTTATGCGTTATGCGTTATGCGTTATGCGTTATGCGTTATGCGTTATGCGTTATGCGTTATGCGTTATGCGTTATCCGTTACGCGTTACGCGTTAGGCGTTATGCGTTATGCGTTATGCGTTATGCGTTATGCGTTATGCGTTATGCGTTATGCGTTATGCGTTAAGCGTTATGCGTTATGCATTATGCGTTATCCGTTATGCGTTATGCGTTATGCGTAATGCGTTATGAGTAATGTGTCATGCGTTATGCGTTATGCGTTATGCGTTATGCGTTATGCGTTACGCGTTATGCGTTACGCGTTATGCGTTATGCGTTATGCGTTATGCGTTATGCGTTATGCGTTATGCGTTATGCGTTATGCGTTATGCGTTATGCGTTATGCGTTATGCGTTATGCGTTATGCGTTATGCGTTATGCGTTATGCGTTATGCGTTATGCGTTATGCGTTATGCGTTATGCGTTATGCGTTATGCGTTATGCGTTATGCGTTATGCGTTATGCGTTATGCGTTATGCGTTATGCGTTATGCGTTAAGCGTTATGCGTTATCCGTTACGCGTTACGCGTTATGCGTTATGCGTTATGCGTTATGCGTTATGCGTTATGCGTTATGCGTTATGTGTTATGCGTTATGCGTTAAGCGTTATACGTTATGCGTTATGCGTTATGTGTTATGCGTTATGCGTTATGTGTTATGCGTTGTGCTTTACGGGTTATGCGATATGCGTTATGCGTTATGACTTTTTCATTGAACGTTATGCGTTATGCGATATGCGTTATGCGTTATGCGTTATGCGTTATGCGTTATGCGTTATGCGTTATGCGTTATGCGTTATGCGTTATGCGTTATGCGTTATCCGTTATGCGTTATGCGTTATGCGTAATGCGTTATGAGTAATGTGTCATGCGTTATGCGTTATGCGTTATGCGATATGCGTCATGCGTCATGCGTTAAGCGTTATGCGTTATGCATTATGCGTTATCCGTTATGCGTTATGCGTTATGCGTAATGCGTTATGAGTAATGTGTCATGCGTTATGCGTTATGCGTTATGCGTTATGCGTTATGCGTTATGCGTTATGCGTTATGCGTTATGCGTTATGCGTTATGCGTTATGCGTTATGCGTTAAGCGTTATGCGTTATGCGTTACGCGTTACGCGTTATGCGTTATGCGTTATGCGTTATGCGTTATGCGTTATGCGTTATGCGTTATGCGTTATGCGTTATGTGTTATGCGTTATGCGTTAAGCGTTATACGTTATGCGTTATGCGTTATGTGTTATGCGTTATGCGTTATGTGTTATGCGTTGTGCTTTACGGGTTATGCGATATGCGTTATGCGTTATGACTTTTTCATTGAACGTTATGCGTTATGCGATATGCGTTATGCGTTATGCGTTATGCGTTATGCGTTATGCGTTATGCGTTATGCGTTATGCGTTATGCGTTATGCGTTATGCGTTACGCGTTATGCGTTACGCGTTATGCGTTATGCGTTATGCGTTATTCGTTATGCGTTATGCGTTATGCGTTATGCGTTATGCGTTATGCGTTATGCGATATGCGTTATGCGTTATGCGTTATGCGTTATGCGTTATGCGTTACGCGTTATGCGTTACGCGTTATGCGTTATGCGTTATGCGTTATGCGTTATGCGTTATTCGTTATGCGTTATGCGTTATGCGTTATGCGTTATGCGTTATGCGATGTGCGTTATGCGTTATGCGTTATGCGTTATGCGTTATGCGTTATGCGTTATGCGTTATGCGTTATGCGTTATGCGTTATGCGTTATGCGTTATGCGTTATGCGTTATGCGTTATGCGTTAAGCATTATGACTTTTTCATTGAGCGTTATGCGTTATGACTTTTCCATTGAGCGTTATGCGTTATTCGTTATGGGTTATGCGTTATGCGTTATGGGTTATGCGTTATGCGTTATGCGTTATGCGTTATGCGTTATGCATTATGCGTTATGCGTTATCCGTTATGCGTTATGCGTTATGCGTTATGCGTTATGCGATATGCGTCATGCGTTAAGCGTTATGCGTTATGCATTATGCGTTATCCGTTATGCGTTATGCGTAATGCGTTATGAGTAATGTGTCATGCGTTATGCGTTATGCGTTATGCGTTATGCGTTATGCGTTACGCGTTATGCGTTACGCGTTATGCGTTATGCGTTATGCGTTATGCGTTATGCGTTATGCGTTATGCGTTGTGCGTTATGCGTTATGCGTTATGCGTTATGCGTTATGCGTTATGCGTTATGCGTTATGCGTTATGCGTTATGCGTTACGCGTTACGCGTTATGCGTTACGCGTTACGCGTTATGCGTTATGCGTTATGCGTTATGCGTTATGCGTTATGCGTTATGCGTTATGCGTTATGTGTTATGCGTTATGCGTTAAGCGTTATACGTTATGCATTATGCGTTATGTGTTATGCGTTATGCGTTATGTGTTATGCGTTGTGCTTTACGGGTTATGCGATATGCGTTATGCGTTATGACTTTTTCATTGAACGTTATGCGTTATGCGATATGCGTTATGCGTTATGCGTTATGCGTTATGCGTTATGCGTTATGCGTTATGCGTTATGCGTTATGCGTTATGCGTTATGCGTTATGCGTCATGCGTCATGCGTTATGCGTTATGCGTTATGCGTTATGCGTTATGCGTTATGCGTTATGCGTTATGCGTTACGCGTTATGCGTTACGCGTTATGCGTTATGCGTTATGCGTTATTCGTTATGCGTTATGCGTTATGCGTTATGCGTTATGCGTTATGCGTTATGCGATATGCGTTATGCGTTATGCGTTATGCGTTATGCGTTATGCGTTACGCGTTATGCGTTACGCGTTATGCGTTATGCGTTATGCGTTATGCGTTATGCGTTATTCGTTATGCGTTATGCGTTATGCGTTATGCGTTATGCGTTATGCGATGTGCGTTATGCGTTATGCGTTATGCGTTATGCGTTATGCGTTATGCGTTATGCGTTATGCGTTATGCGTTATGCGTTATGCGTTATGCGTTATGCGTTATGCGTTATGCGTTATGCGTTAAGCATTATGACTTTTTCATTGAGCGTTATGCGTTATGACTTTTCCATTGAGCGTTATGCGTTATTCGTTATGGGTTATGCGTTATGCGTTATGGGTTATGCGTTATGCGTTATGCGTTATGCGTTATGCGTTATGCATTATGCGTTATGCGTTATCCGTTATGCGTTATGCGTTATGCGTTATGCGTTATGCGATATGCGTCATGCGTTAAGCGTTATGCGTTATGCATTATGCGTTATCCGTTATGCGTTATGCGTAATGCGTTATGAGTAATGTGTCATGCGTTATGCGTTATGCGTTATGCGTTATGCGTTATGCGTTACGCGTTATGCGTTACGCGTTATGCGTTATGCGTTATGCGTTATGCGTTATGCGTTATGCGTTATGCGTTACGCGTTACGCGTTATGCGTTATGCGTTATGCGTTATGCGTTATGCGTTATGCGTTATGCGTTATGCGTTATGTGTTATGCGTTATGCGTTAAGCGTTATACGTTATGCATTATGCGTTATGTGTTATGCGTTATGCGTTATGTGTTATGCGTTGTGCTTTACGGGTTATGCGATATGCGTTATGCGTTATGACTTTTTCATTGAACGTTATGCGTTATGCGATATGCGTTATGCGTTATGCGTTATGCGTTATGCGTTATGCGTTATGCGTTATGCGTTATGCGTTATGCGTTATGCGTTATGCGTCATGCGTCATGCGTTATGCGTTATGCGTTATGCGTTATGCGTTATGCGTTATGCGTTATGCGTTATGCGTTATGCGTTATGCGTTATGCGTTATGCGTTATGCGTTATGCGTTATGCGTTATCCGTTACGCGTTACGCGTTAGGCGTTATGCGTTATGCGTTATGCGTTATGCGTTATGCGTTATGCGTTATGCGTTATGCGTTATGCGTTATGCGTTATGCGTTATGCGTTATGCGTTATGCGTTATGCGTTATGCGTTATGCGTTATGCGTTATGCGTTATGCGTTATGCGTTATGCGTTATGCGTTATGCGTTATGCGTTATGCGTTATGCGTTATGCGTTATGCGTTATGCGTTATGCGTTATGCGTTATGCGTTATGCGTTATGCGTTATGCGTTATGCGTTATGCGTTATGCGTTATGCGTTATGCGTTATGCGTTATGCGTTATGCGTTATGCGTTATGCGTTATGCGTTATGCGTTATGCGTTATGCGTTATGCGTTATGCGTTATGCGTTATGCGTTATGCGTTATGCGTTATGCGTTATGCGTTATGCGTTATGCGTTATGCGTTATGCGTTATGCGTTATGCGTTATGCGTTATGCGTTATGCGTTATGCGTTATGCGTTATGCGTTATGCGTTATGCGTTATGCGTTATGCGTTATGCGTTATGCGTTATGCGTTATGCGTTATGCGTTATGCGTTATGCGTTATGCGTTATGCGTTATGCGTTAAGCATTATGACTTTTTCATTGAGCGTTATGCGTTATGACTTTTCCATTGAGCGTTATGCGTTATTCGTTATGGGTTATGCGTTATGCGTTATGGGTTATGCGTTATGCGTTATGCGTTATGCGTTATGCGTTATGCGTTATGCGTTATGCATTATGCGTTATGCGTTATCCGTTATGCGTTATGCGTTATGCGTTATGCGTTAAGCGATATGCGTCATGCGTTAAGCGTTATGCGTTATGCATTATGCGTTATCCGTTATGCGTTATGCGTTATGCGTAATGCGTTATGAGTAATGTGTCATGCGTTATGCGTTATGCGTTATGCGTTATGCGTTATGCGTTATGCGTTATGCGTTATGCGTTATGCGTTATGCGATATGCGTCATGCGTTAAGCGTTATGCGTTATGCATTATGCGTTATCCGTTATGCGTTATGCGTTATGCGTAATGCGTTATGAGTAATGTGTCATGCGTTATGCGTTATGCGTTATGCGTTATGCGTTATGCGTTACGCGTTATGCGTTACGCGTTATGCGTTATGCGTTATGCGTTATGCGTTATGCGTTATGCGTTATGCGTTATGCGTTATGCGTTATGCGTTATGCGTTATGCGTTATGCGTTATGCGTTATGCGTTATGCGTTATGCGTTATGCGTTATGCGTTATGCGTTATGCGTTATGCGTTATGCGTTATGCGTTATGCGTTATGCGTTATGCGTTATGCGTTATGCGTTATGCGTTATGCGTTATGCGTTATGCGTTATGCGTTATGCGTTATGCGTTATGCGTTATGCGTTATGCGTTATGCGTTATGCGTTATGCGTTATGCGTTATGCGTTATGCGTTATGCGTTAAGCATTATGACTTTTTCATTGAGCGTTATGCGTTATGACTTTTCCATTGAGCGTTATGCGTTATTCGTTATGGGTTATGCGTTATGCGTTATGGGTTATGCGTTATGCGTTATGCGTTATGCGTTATGCGTTATGCGTTATGCGTTATGCGTTATGCGTTATGCGTTATGCGTTATGCGTTATGCGTTATGCGTTATGCGTTATGCGTTATGCGTTAAGCGTTATGCGTTATGCGTTACGCGTTACGCGTTACGCGTTATGCGTTACGCGTTACGCGTTACGCGTTATGCGTTATGCGTTATGCGTTATGCGTTATGCGTTATGCGTTATGCGTTATGCGTTATGTGTTATGCGTTATGCGTTAAGCGTTATACGTTATGCGTTATGCGTTATGTGTTATGCGTTATGCGTTATGTGTTATGCGTTGTGCTTTACGGGTTATGCGATATGCGTTATGCGTTATGTCTTTTTCATTGAACGTTATGCGTTATGCGATATGCGTTATGCGTTATGCGTTATGCGTTATGCGTTATGCGTTATGCGTTATGCGTTATGCGTTATGCGTTATGCGTTATGCGTTATGCGTTACGCGTTATGCGTTACGCGTTATGCGTTATGCGTTATTCGTTATGCGTTATGCGTTATGCGTTATGCGTTATGCGTTATGCGTTATGCGTTATGCGATATGC
Organism: Lasioglossum baleicum; assembly: GCF_051020765.1. Taxonomy (NCBI): domain Eukaryota; kingdom Metazoa; phylum Arthropoda; class Insecta; order Hymenoptera; family Halictidae; genus Lasioglossum; species Lasioglossum baleicum. The sequence goes on from NW_027470118.1 coordinate 28,882, forward strand.
GTTATGCGTTATGCGTTATGCGTTATGCGTTATGCGTTACGCGTTATGCGTTACGCGTTATGCGTTATGCGTTATGCGTTATGCGTTATGCGTTATTCGTTATGCGTTATGCGTTATGCGTTATGCGTTATGCGTTATGCGATGTGCGTTATGCGTTATGCGTTATGCGTTATGCGTTATGCGTTATGCGTTATGCGTTATGCGTTATGCGTTATGCGTTATGCGTTAAGCATTATGACTTTTTCATTGAGCGTTATGCGTTATGACTTTTCCATTGAGCGTTATGCGTTATTCGTTATGGGTTATGCGTTATGCGTTATGGGTTATGCGTTATGCGTTATGCGTTATGCGTTATGCGTTATGCATTATGCGTTATGCGTTATCCGTTATGCGTTATGCGTTATGCGTTATGCGTTATGCGATATGCGTCATGCGTTAAGCGTTATGCGTTATGCATTATGCGTTATCCGTTATGCGTTATGCGTTATGCGTAATGCGTTATGAGTAATGTGTCATGCGTTATGCGTTATGCGTTATGCGTTATGCGTTATGCGTTATGCGTTATGCGTTATGCGTTATGCGTTATGCGTTATGCGTTATGCGTTATGCGTTATGCGTTATGCGTTATGCGTTATGCGTTATGCGTTATGCGTTATGCGTTATGCGTTATGCGTTATGCGTTATGCGTTAAGCATTATGACTTTTTCATTGAGCGTTATGCGTTATGACTTTTCCATTGAGCGTTATGCGTTATTCGTTATGGGTTATGCGTTATGCGTTATGGGTTATGCGTTATGCGTTATGCGTTATGCGTTATGCGTTATGCGTTATGCGTTATGCGTTATGCGTTATGCGTTATGCGTTATGCGTTATGCGTTATGCGTTATGCGTTATGCGTTATGCGTTATGCGTTATGCGTTATGCGTTAAGCGTTATGCGTTATGCGTTACGCGTTACGCGTTACGCGTTATGCGTTACGCGTTACGCGTTACGCGTTATGCGTTATGCGTTATGCGTTATGCGTTATGCGTTATGCGTTATGCGTTATGTGTTATGCGTTATGCGTTAAGCGTTATACGTTATGCGTTATGCGTTATGTGTTATGCGTTATGCGTTATGTGTTATGCGTTGTGCTTTACGGGTTATGCGATATGCGTTATGCGTTATGTCTTTTTCATTGAACGTTATGCGTTATGCGATATGCGTTATGCGTTATGCGTTATGCGTTATGCGTTATGCGTTATGCGTTATGCGTTATGCGTTATGCGTTATGCGTTATGCGTTATGCGTTACGCGTTATGCGTTACGCGTTATGCGTTATGCGTTATTCGTTATGCGTTATGCGTTATGCGTTATGCGTTATGCGTTATGCGTTATGCGTTATGCGATATGCGTTATGCGTTATGCGTTATGCGTTATGCGTTATGCGTTATGCGTTATGCGTTACGCGTTATGCGTTACGCGTTATGCGTTATGCGTTATGCGTTATGCGTTATGCGTTATTCGTTATGCGTTATGCGTTATGCGTTATGCGTTATGCGTTATGCGTTATGCATTATGCGTTATGCGTTATCCGTTATGCGTTATGCGTTATGCGTTATGCGTTATGCGATATGCGTCATGCGTTAAGCGTTATGCGTTATGCATTATGCGTTATCCGTTATGCGTTATGCGTTATGCGTAATGCGTTATGAGTAATGTGTCATGCGTTATGCGTTATGCGTTATGCGTTATGCGTTATGCGTTACGCGTTATGCGTTACGCGTTATGCGTTATGCGTTATGCGTTATGCGTTATGCGTTATGCGTTATGCGTTATGCGTTATGCGTTATGCGTTAAGCGTTATGCGTTATGCGTTATGCGTTATGCGTTATGCGTTATGCGTTATGCGTCATGCGTTATGCGTTATGCGTTCTGCGTTATGCGTCATGCGTTATGCGTTATGCGTTCTGCGTTATGCGTTATGCGTTATGCGTTATGCGTTATGCGTTATGCGTTATGCGTTATGCGTTATGCGTTATGCGTTATGCGTTATGCCTTATGCGTTATGCGTTATGCGTTATGCGTTATGCGTTATGCGTTATGCGTTATGCGTTATGCGTTATGCGTTATGCGTTATGCGTTATGCCTTATGCGTTATGCGTTATGCGTTATGCGTTATGCGTTATGCGTTATGCGTTATGCGTTATGCGTTATGCGTTATGCGCCATGCGTTATCCGTTATGCGTTATCCGTTATGCGTTATGCGTTATGCGTTATGCGTTATGCGCCATGCGTTATCCGTTATGCGTTATCCGTTATGCGTTACGCGTTATGCGTTATGCGTCATGCGTTATGCGTTATGCGTTCTGCGTTATGCGTTATGCGTTATGCGTTATGCGTTATGCGTTATGCGTTATGCGTTATGCGTTATGCCTTATGCCTTATGCGTTATGCGTTATGCGTTATGCGTTATGCGTTATGCGTTATGCGTTATGCGTTATGCGCCATGCGTTATCCGTTATCCGTTATCCGTTATGCGTTACGCGTTATGCGTTATGCGTTATGCGTTATGCGTTATGCGTTATGCGTTATGCGTTATGCGTTATGCGTTATGCGTTATGCGTTATGCGTTATGCGTTATGCGTTATGCGTTATGCGTTATGCGTTATGCGTTATGCGTTATGCGTTATGCGTTATGCGTTATGCGTTATGCGTTATGCGTTATGCGTTATGCGTTATGCGTTATGCGTTATGCGTTATGCGTTATGCGTTATGCGTTATGCGTTATGCGTTATGCGTTATGCGTTATGCGTTATGCGTTATGCGTTATGCGTTATGCGTTATGCGTTATGCGTTATGCGTTATGCGTTATGCGTTATGCGTTATGCGTTATGCGTTATGCGTTATGCGTTATGCGTTATGCGTTATGCGTTATGCGTTATGCGTTATGCGTTATGCGTTATGCGTTATGCGTTATGCGTTATGCGTTATGCGTTATGCGTTATGCGTTATGCGTTATGCGTTATGCGTTATGCGTTATGCGTTATGCGTTATGCGTTATGCGTTATGCGTTATGCGTTATGCGTTATGCGTTATGCGTTATGCGTTATGCGTTATGCGTTATGCGTTATGCGTTATGCGTTATGCGTTATGCGTTATGCGTTATGCGTTATGCGTTATGCGTTATGCGTTATGCGTTATGCGTTATGCGTTATGCGTTATGCGTTATGCGTTATGCGTTATGCGTTATGCGTTATGCGTTATGCGTTATGCGTTATGCGTTATGCGTTATGCGTTATGCGTTATGCGTTATGCGTTATGCGTTATGCGTTATGCGTTATGCGTTATGCGTTATGCGTTATGCGTTATGCGTTATGCGTTATGCGTTATGCGTTATGCGTTATGCGTTATGCGTTATGCGTTATGCGTTATGCGTTATGCGTTATGCGTTATGCGTTATGCGTTATGCGTTATGCGTTATGCGTTATGCGTTATGCGTTATGCGTTATGCGTTATGCGTTATGCGTTATGCGTTATGCGTTATGCGTTATGCGTTATGCGTTATGCGTTATGCGTTATGCGTTATGCGTTATGCGTTATGCGTTATGCGTTATGCGTTATGCGTTATGCGTTATGCGTTATGCGTTATGCGTTATGCGTTATGCGTTATGCGTTATGCGTTATGCGTTATGCGTTATGCGTTATGCGTTATGCGTTATGCGTTATGCGTTATGCGTTATGCGTTATGCGTTATGCGTTATGCGTTATGCGTTATGCGTTATGCGTTATGCGTTATGCGTTATGCGTTATGCGTTATGCGTTATGCGTTATGCGTTATGCGTTATGCGTTATGCGTTATGCGTTATGCGTTATGCGTTATGCGTTATGCGTTATGCGTTATGCGTTATGCGTTATGCGTTATGCGTTATGCGTTATGCGTTATGCGTTATGCGTTATGCGTTATGCGTTATGCGTTATGCGTTATGCGTTATGCGTTATGCGTTATGCGTTATGCGTTATGCGTTATGCGTTATGCGTTATGCGTTATGCGTTATGCGTTATGCGTTATGCGTTATGCGTTATGCGTTATGCGTTATGCGTTATGCGTTATGCGTTATGCGTTATGCGTTATGCGTTATGCGTTATGCGTTATGCGTTATGCGTTATGCGTTATGCGTTATGCGTTATGCGTTATGCGTTATGCGTTATGCGTTATGCGTTATGCGTTATGCGTTATGCGTTATGCGTTATGCGTTATGCGTTATGCGTTATGCGTTATGCGTTATGCGTTATGCGTTATGCGTTATGCGTTATGCGTTATGCGTTATGCGTTATGCGTTATGCGTTATGCGTTATGCGTTATGCGTTATGCGTTATGCGTTATGCGTTATGCGTTATGCGTTATGCGTTATGCGTTATGCGTTATGCGTTATGCGTTATGCGTTATGCGTTATGCGTTATGCGTTATGCGTTATGCGTTATGCGTTATGCGTTATGCGTTATGCGTTATGCGTTATGCGTATGCGTTATGCGTTATGCGTTATGCGTTATGCGTTATGCGTTATGCGTTATGCGTTATGCGTTATGCGTTATGCGTTATGCGTTATGCGTTATGCGTTATGCGTTATGCGTTATGCGTTATGCGTTATGCGTTATGCGTTATGCGTTATGCGTTAAGCGTTATGCGTTATGCGTTATGCGTTATGCGTTATGCGTTATGCGTTATGCGTTATGCGTTATGCGTTATGCGTTATGCGTTATGCGTTATGCGTTATGCGTTATGCGTTATGCGTTATGCGTTATGCGTTATGCGTTATGCGTTATGCGTTATGCGTTATGCGTTATGCGTTATGCGTTATGCGTTATGCGTTATGCGTTATGCGTTATGCGTTATGCGTTATGCGTTATGCGTTATGCGTTATGCGTTATGCGTTATGCGTTATGCGTTATGCGTTATGCGTTATGCGTTATGCGTTATGCGTTATGCGTTATGCGTTATGCGTTATGCGTTATGCGTTATGCGTTATGCGTTATGCGTTATGCGTTATGCGTTATGCGTTATGCGTTATGCGTTAAGCGTTATGCGTTATGCGTTATGCGTTATGCGTTATGCGTTATGCGTTATGCGTCATGCGTTATGCGTTATGCGTTCTGCGTTATGCGTCATGCGTTATGCGTTATGCGTTCTGCGTTATGCGTTATGCGTTATGCGTTATGCGTTATGCGTTATGCGTTATGCGTTATGCGTTATGCGTTATGCGTTATGCGTTATGCCTTATGCGTTATGCGTTATGCGTTATGCGTTATGCGTTATGCGTTATGCGTTATGCGTTATGCGTTATGCGTTATGCGTTATGCGTTATGCCTTATGCGTTATGCGTTATGCGTTATGCGTTATGCGTTATGCGTTATGCGTTATGCGTTATGCGTTATGCGTTATGCGCCATGCGTTATCCGTTATGCGTTATCCGTTATGCGTTATGCGTTATGCGTTATGCGTTATGCGCCATGCGTTATCCGTTATGCGTTATCCGTTATGCGTTACGCGTTATGCGTTATGCGTCATGCGTTATGCGTTATGCGTTCTGCGTTATGCGTTATGCGTTATGCGTTATGCGTTATGCGTTATGCGTTATGCGTTATGCGTTATGCGTTATGCCTTATGCCTTATGCGTTATGCGTTATGCGTTATGCGTTATGCGTTATGCGTTATGCGTTATGCGTTATGCGCCATGCGTTATCCGTTATCCGTTATCCGTTATGCGTTACGCGTTATGCGTTATGCGTTATGCGTTATGCGTTATGCGTTATGCGTTATGCGTTATGCGTTATGCGTTATGCGTTATGCGTTATGCGTTATGCGTTATGCGTTATGCGTTATGCGTTATGCGTTATGCGTTATGCGTTATGCGTTATGCGTTATGCGTTATGCGTTATGCGTTATGCGTTATGCGTTATGCGTTATGCGTTATGCGTTATGCGTTATGCGTTATGCGTTATGCGTTATGCGTTATGCGTTATGCGTTATGCGTTATGCGTTATGCGTTATGCGTTATGCGTTATGCGTTATGCGTTATGCGTTATGCGTTATGCGTTATGCGTTATGCGTTATGCGTTATGCGTTATGCGTTATGCGTTATGCGTTATGCGTTATGCGTTATGCGTTATGCGTTATGCGTTATGCGTTATGCGTTATGCGTTATGCGTTATGCGTTATGCGTTATGCGTTATGCGTTATGCGTTATGCGTTATGCGTTATGCGTTATGCGTTATGCGTTATGCGTTATGCGTTATGCGTTATGCGTTATGCGTTATGCGTTATGCGTTATGCGTTATGCGTTATGCGTTATGCGTTATGCGTTATGCGTTATGCGTTATGCGTTATGCGTTATGCGTTATGCGTTATGCGTTATGCGTTATGCGTTATGCGTTATGCGTTATGCGTTATGCGTTATGCGTTATGCGTTATGCGTTATGCGTTATGCGTTATGCGTTATGCGTTATGCGTTATGCGTTATGCGTTATGCGTTATGCGTTATGCGTTATGCGTTATGCGTTATGCGTTATGCGTTATGCGTTATGCTTTATGCGTTATGCGTTATGCGTTATGCGTTATGCGTTATGCGTTATGCGTTATGCGTTATGCGTTATGCGTTATGCGTTATGCGTTATGCGTTATGCGTTATGCGTTATGCGTTATGCGTTATGCGTTATGCGTTATGCGTTATGCGTTATGCGTTATGCGTTATGCGTTATGCGTTATGCGTTATGCGTTATGCGTTATGCGTTATGCCTTATGCGTTATGCGTTATGCGTTATGCGTTATGCGTTATGCGTTATGCGTTATGCGTTATGCGTTATGCGTTATGCGTTATGCGTTATGCGTTATGCGTTATGCGTTATGCGTTATGCGTTATGCGTTATGCGTTATGCGTTATGCGTTATGCGTTATGCGTTATGCGTTATGCGTTATGCGTTATGCGTTATGCGTTATGCGTTATGCGTTATGCGTTATGCGTTATGGGTTATGCGTTATGCGTTATGCGTTATGCGTTATGCGTTATGCGTTATGCGTTATGCGTTATGCGTTATGCGTTATGCGTTATGCGTTATGCGTTATGCGTTATGCGTCATGCGTTATGCGTTATGCGTTCTGCGTTATGCGTCATGCGTTATGCGTTATGCGTTCTGCGTTATGCGTTATGCGTTATGCGTTATGCGTTATGCGTTATGCGTTATGCGTTATGCGTTATGCGTTATGCGTTATGCGTTATGCGTTATGCGTTATGCGTTATGCGTTATGCCTTATGCGTTATGCGTTATGCGTTATGCGTTATGCGTTATGCGTTATGCGTTATGCGTTATGCGTTATGCGTTATGCGTTATGCGTTATGCGTTATGCGTTATGCGTTATGCGTTATGCGTTATGCGTTATGCGTTATGCGTTATGCGTTATGCGTTATGCGTTATGCGTTATGCGTTATGCGTTATGCGTTATGCGTTATGCCTTATGCCTTATGCGTTATGCGTTATGCGTTATGCGTTATGCGTTATGCGTTATGCGTTATGCGTTATGCGTTATGCGCCATGCGTTATCCGTTATGCGTTATCCGTTATGCGTTACGCGTTATGCGTTATGCGTTATGCGTTATGCGTTATGCGTTATGCGTTATGCGTTATGCGTTATGCGTTATGCGTTATGCGTTATGCGTTATGCGTTATGCGTTATGCGTTATGCGTTATGCGTTATGCGTTATGCCTTATGCCTTATGCGCCATGCGTTATCCGTTATGCGTTATCCGTTATGCGTTACGCGTTATGCGTTATTCGTTATGCGTTATGCGTTATGCGTTATGCGTTATGCGTTATGCGTTATGCGTTATGCGTTATGCGTTATGCGTTATGCGTTATGCGTTATGCGTTATGCCTTATGCGTTATGCGTTATGCGTTATGCGTTATGCGTTATGCGTTATGCGTTATGCGTTATGCGTTATGCGTTATGCGTTATGCCTTATGCGTTATGCGTTATGCGTTATGCGTTATGCGTTATGCGTTATGCGTTATGCGTTATGCGTTATGCGCCATGCGTTATCCGTTATGCGTTATCCGTTATGCGTTATGCGTCATGCGTTATGCGTTATGCGTTCTGCGTTATGCGTTATGCGTTATGCGTTATGCGTTATGCGTTATGCGTTATGCGTTATGCGTTATGCGTTATGCGTTATGCGTTATGCGTTATGCGTTATGCGTTATGCGTTATGCGTTATGCGTTATGCGTTATGCGTTATGCGTTATGCGTTATGCGTTATGCGTTATGCCTTATGCCTTATGCGTTATGCGTTATGCGTTATGCGTTATGCGTTATGCGTTATGCGTTATGCGTTATATGCGCCATGCGTTATCCGTTATGCGTTATCCGTTATGCGTTACGCGTTATGCGTTATGCGTTATGCGTTATGCGTTATGCGTTATGCGTTATGCGTTATGCGTTATGCGTTATGCGTTATGCGTTATGCGTTATGCGTTATGCGTTATGCGTTATGCGTTATGCGTTATGCGTTATGCGTTATGCGTTATGCGTTATGCGTTATGCGTTATGCGTTATGCGTTATGCGTTATGCGTTATGCGTTATGCGTTATGCGTTATGCGTTATGCGTTATGCGTTATGCGTCATGCGTTATGCGTTATGCGTTCTGCGTTATGCGTCATGCGTTATGCGTTATGCGTTCTGCGTTATGCGTTATGCGTTATGCGTTATGCGTTATGCGTTATGCGTTATGCGTTATGCGTTATGCGTTATGCGTTATGCGTTATGCGTTATGCGTTATGCGTTATGCGTTATGCGTTATGCGTTATGCGTTATGCGTTATGCGTTATGCGTTATGCGTTATGCGTTATGCGTTATGCGTTATGCGTTATGCGTTATGCGTTATGCGTTATGCGTTATGCGTTATGCGTTATGCGTTATGCGTTATGCGTTATGCGTTATGCGTTATGCGTTATGCGTTATGCGTTATGCGTTATGCGTTATGCGTTATGCGTTATGCGTTATGCGTTATGCGTTATGCGTTATGCGTTATGCGTTATGCGTTATGCGTTATGCTTTATGCGTTATGCGTTATGCGTTATGCGTTATGCGTTATGCGTTATGCGTTATGCGTTATGCGTTATGCGTTATGCGTTATGCGTTATGCGTTATGCGTTATGCGTTATGCGTTATGCGTTATGCGTTATGCGTTATGCGTTATGCGTTATGCGTTATGCGTTATGCGTTATGCCTTATGCGTTATGCGTTATGCGTTATGCGTTATGCGTTATGCGTTATGCGTTATGCGTTATGCGTTATGCGTTATGCGTTATGCGTTATGCGTTATGCGTTATGCGTTATGCGTTATGCGTTATGCGTTATGCGTTATGCGTTATGCGTTATGCGTTATGCGTTATGCGTTAAGCGTTATGCGTTATGCGTTATGCGTTATGCGTTATGCGTTATGCGTTATGCGTTATGCGTTATGCGTTATGCGTTATGCGTTATGCGTTATGCGTTATGCGTTATGCGTTATACGTTATGCGATATGCGTTATGCGTTATGTGTTATGCGTTATGCGTTATGCGTTATGCGTTATGGTTGCGTTATGTGTTATGCGTTAAGCGTTATGCGTTATGCGATATGCGTTATTCGTTATGCGTTATGCGTTATGCGTTATGCGTTATGCGTTATGCGTTATGCGTTATGCGTTATGCGTTATGCGTTATGCGTTATGCGTTATGCGTTATGCGTTATGCGTTATGCCTTATGCCTTATGCGTTATGCGTTATGCGTTATGCGTTATGCGTTATGCGTTATGCGTTATGCGTTATGCGTTATGCGCCATGCGTTATCCGTTATGCGTTATCCGTTATGCGTTACGCGTTATGCGTTATGCGTTATGCGTTATGCGTTATGCGTTATGCGTTATGCGTTATGCGTTATGCGTTATGCGTTATGCGTTATGCGTTATGCGTTATGCTTATGCGTTATGCGTTATGCGTTATGCGTTATGCGTTATGCGTTATGCGTTATGCGTTATGCGTTATGCGTTATGCGTTATGCGTTATGCGTTATGCGTTATGCGTTATGCGTTATGCGTTATGCGTTATGCGTTATGCGTTATGCGTTATGCGTTATGCGTTATGCGTTATGCGTTATGCGTTATGCGTTATGCGTTATGCGTTATGCGTTATGCGTTATGCGTTATGCGTTATGCGTTATGCGTTATGCGTTATGCGTTATGCGTTATGCGTTATGCGTTATGCGTTATGCGTTATGCGTTATGCGTTATGCGTTATGCGTTATGCGTTATGCGTTATGCGTTATGCGTTATGCGTTATGCGTTATGCGTTATGCGTTATGCGTTATGCGTTATGCGTTATGCGTCATGCGTTATGCGTTATGCGTTCTGCGTTATGCGTCATGCGTTATGCGTTATGCGTTCTGCGTTATGCGTTATGCGTTATGCGTTATGCGTTATGCGTTATGCGTTATGCGTTATGCGTTATGCGTTATGCGTTATGCGTTATGCGTTATGCGTTATGCGTTATGCGTTATGCGTTATGCCTTATGCGTTATGCGTTATGCGTTATGCGTTATGCGTTATGCGTTATGCGTTATGCGTTATGCGTTATGCGTTATGCGTTATGCGTTATGCCTTATGCGTTATGCGTTATGCGTTATGCGTTATGCGTTATGCGTTATGCGTTATGCGTTATGCGTTATGCGCCATGCGTTATCCGTTATGCGTTATCCGTTATGCGTTACGCGTTATGCGTTATGCGTCATGCGTTATGCGTTATGCGTTCTGCGTTATGCGTTATGCGTTATGCGTTATGCGTTATGCGTTATGCGTTATGCGTTATGCGTTATGCGTTATGCGTTATGCGTTATGCGTTATGCGTTATGCGTTATGCGTTATGCGTTATGCGTTATGCGTTATGCGTTATGCGTTATGCGTTATGCGTTATGCGTTATGCCTTATGCCTTATGCGTTATGCGTTATGCGTTATGCGTTATGCGTTATGCGTTATGCGTTATGCGTTATGCGCCATGCGTTATCCGTTATGCGTTATCCGTTATGCGTTACGCGTTACGCGTTATGCGTTATGCGTTATGCGTTATGCGTTATGCGTTATGCGTTATGCGTTATGCGTTATGCGTTATGCGTTATGCGTTATGCGTTATGCGTTATGCGTTATGCGTTATGCGTTATGCGTTATGCGTTATGCGTTATGCGTTATGCGTTATGCGTTATGCGTTATGCGTTATGCGTTATGCGTTATGCGTTATGCGTTATGCGTTATGCGTTATGCGTTATGCGTCATGCGTTATGCGTTATGCGTTCTGCGTTATGCGTCATGCGTTATGCGTTATGCGTTCTGCGTTATGCGTTATGCGTTATGCGTTATGCGTTATGCGTTATGCGTTATGCGTTATGCGTTATGCGTTATGCGTTATGCGTTATGCGTTATGCGTTATGCGTTATGCGTTATGCCTTATGCGTTATGCGTTATGCGTTATGCGTTATGCGTTATGCGTTATGCGTTATGCGTTATGCGTTATGCGTTATGCGTTATGCGTTATGCGTTATGCGTTATGCGTTATGCGTTATGCGTTATGCGTTATGCGTTATGCGTTATGCGTTATGCGTTATGCGTTATGCGTTATGCGTTATGCGTTATGCGTTATGCGTTATGCGTTATGCGTTATGCGTTATGCGTTATGCGTTATGCGTTATGCGTTATGCGTTATGCGTTATGCGTTATGCGTTATGCGTTATGCGTTATGCGTTATGCGTTATGCGTTATGCGTTATGCGTTATGCGTTATGCGTTATGCGTTATGCGTTATGCGTTATGCGTTATGCGTTATGCGTTATGCGTTATGCGTTATGCGTTATGCGTTATGCGTTATGCGTTATGCGTTATGCGTTATGCGTTATGCGTTATGCGTTATGCGTTATGCGTTATGCGTTATGCGTTATGCGTTATGCGTTATGCGTTATGCGTTATGCGTTATGCGTTATGCGTTATGCGTTATGCGTTATGCGTTATGCGTTATGCGTTATGCGTTATGCGTTATGCGTTATGCGTTATGCGTTAGGCGTTATGCGTTACGCGTTACGCGTTATGCGTTATGCGTTAAGCGTTAAGCGTTATACGTTATGCGATATGCGTTATGCGTTATGTGTTATGCGTTATGCGTTATGCGTTATGCGTTATGTGTTATGTGTGATGCGTTATGCGTTATGTGTTATGCGTTGTGCTTTACGGGTTATGCGATATGCGTTATGCGTTATGACTTTTTCATTGAACGTTATGCGTTATGCGTTATGCGTTATGCGTTATGCGTTATGCGTTATGCGTTATGCGTTATGCGTTATGCGTTATGCGTTATGCGTTATGCGTTATGCGTTATGCGTTATGCGTTATGCGTTATGCGTTATGCGTTATGCGTTAAGCGTTATGCGTTATGCGTTATGCGTTATGCGTTATGCGTTATGCGTTATGCGTTATGCGTTATGCGTTATGCGTTATGCGTTATGCGTTATGCGTTATGCGTTATGCGTTATGCGTTATGCGTTATGCGTTATGCGTTATGCGTTATGCGTTATGCGTTATGCGTTATGCGTTATGCGTTATGCGTTATGCGTTATGCGTTATGCGTTATGCGTTATGCGTTATGCGTTATGCGTTATGCGTTATGCGTTATGCGTTATGCGTTATGCGTTATGCGTTATGCGTTATGCGTTATGCGTTATGCGTTATGCGTTATGCGTTATGCGTTATGCGTTATGCGTTATGCGTTATGCGTTATGCGTTATGCGTTATGCGTTATGCGTTATGCGTTATGCGTTATGCGTTATGCGTTATGCGTTATGCGTTATGCGTTATGCGTTATGCGTTATGCGTTAAGCGTTATGCGTTATGCGTTATGCGTTATGCGTTATGCGTTATGCGTTATGCGTTATGCGTTATGCGTTATGCGTTATGCGTTATGCGTTATGCGTTATGCGTTATGCGTTATGCGTTATGCGTTATGCGTTATGCGTTATGCGTTATGCGTTATGCGTTATGCGTTATGCGTTATGCGTTATGCGTTATGCGTTATGCGTTATGCGTTATGCGTTATGCGTTATGCGTTATGCGTTATGCGTTATGCGTTATGCGTTATGCGTTATGCGTTATGCGTTATGCGTTATGCGTTATGCGTTATGCGTTATGCGTTATGCGTTATGCGTTATGCGTTATGCGTTATGCGTTATGCGTTATGCGTTATGCGTTATGCGTTACGCGTTACGCGTTATGCGTTATGCGTTATGCGTTTTGCGTTACGCGTTATGCGTTACGCGTTATGCGTTATGCGTTATGCGTTATGCGTTATGCGTTATGCGTTATGCGTTATGCGTTATGCGTTATGCGTTATGCGTTATGCGTTATGCGTTATGCGTTATGCGTTATGCGTTATGCGTTATGCGTTATGCGTTATGCGTTATGCGTTATGCGTTATGCGTTATGCGTTATGCGTTATGCGTTATGCGTTATGCGTTATGCGTTATGCGTTATGCGTTATGCGTTATGCCTTATGCGTTATGCGTTATGCGTTATGCGTTATGCGTTATGCGTTATGCGTTATGCGTTATGCGTTATGCGTTATGCGTTATGCGTTATGCGTTATGCGTTATGCGTTATGCGTTATGCGTTATGCGTTATGCGTTATGCGTTATGCGTTATGCGTTATGCGTTATGCGTTATGCGTTATGCGTTATGCGTTATGCGTTATGCGTTATGCGTTATGCGTTATGCGTTATGCGTTATGCGTTATGCGTTATGCGTTATGCGTTATGCGTTATGCGTTATGCGTTATGCGTTATGCGTTATGCGTTATGCGTTATGCGTTATGCGTTATGCGTTATGCGTTATGCGTTATGCGTTATGCGTTATGCGTTATGCGTTATGCGTTATGCGTCATGCGTTATGCGTTATGCGTTCTGCGTTATGCGTCATGCGTTATGCGTTATGCGTTCTGCGTTATGCGTTATGCGTTATGCGTTATGCGTTATGCGTTATGCGTTATGCGTTATGCGTTATGCGTTATGCGTTATGCGTTATGCGTTATGCGTTATGCGTTATGCGTTATGCGTTATGCCTTATGCGTTATGCGTTATGCGTTATGCGTTATGCGTTATGCGTTATGCGTTATGCGTTATGCGTTATGCGTTATGCGTTATGCGTTATGCCTTATGCGTTATGCGTTATGCGTTATGCGTTATGCGTTATGCGTTATGCGTTATGCGTTATGCGTTATGCGCCATGCGTTATCCGTTATGCGTTATCCGTTATGCGTTACGCGTTATGCGTTATGCGTCATGCGTTATGCGTTATGCGTTCTGCGTTATGCGTTATGCGTTATGCGTTATGCGTTATGCGTTATGCGTTATGCGTTATGCGTTATGCGTTATGCGTTATGCGTTATGCGTTATGCGTTATGCGTTATGCGTTATGCGTTATGCGTTATGCGTTATGCGTTATGCGTTATGCGTTATGCGTTATGCGTTATGCCTTATGCCTTATGCGTTATGCGTTATGCGTTATGCGTTATGCGTTATGCGTTATGCGTTATGCGTTATGCGCCATGCGTTATCCGTTATGCGTTATCCGTTATGCGTTACGCGTTACGCGTTATGCGTTATGCGTTATGCGTTATGCGTTATGCGTTATGCGTTATGCGTTATGCGTTATGCGTTATGCGTTATGCGTTATGCGTTATGCGTTATGCGTTATGCGTTATGCGTTATGCGTTATGCGTTATGCGTTATGCGTTATGCGTTATGCGTTATGCGTTATGCGTTATGCGTTATGCGTTATGCGTTATGCGTTATGCGTTATGCGTTATGCGTTATGCGTCATGCGTTATGCGTTATGCGTTCTGCGTTATGCGTCATGCGTTATGCGTTATGCGTTCTGCGTTATGCGTTATGCGTTATGCGTTATGCGTTATGCGTTATGCGTTATGCGTTATGCGTTATGCGTTATGCGTTATGCGTTATGCGTTATGCGTTATGCGTTATGCGTTATGCCTTATGCGTTATGCGTTATGCGTTATGCGTTATGCGTTATGCGTTATGCGTTATGCGTTATGCGTTATGCGTTATGCGTTATGCGTTATGCGTTATGCGTTATGCGTTATGCGTTATGCGTTATGCGTTATGCGTTATGCGTTATGCGTTATGCGTTATGCGTTATGCGTTATGCGTTATGCGTTATGCGTTATGCGTTATGCGTTATGCGTTATGCGTTATGCGTTATGCGTTATGCGTTATGCGTTATGCGTTATGCGTTATGCGTTATGCGTTATGCGTTATGCGTTATGCGTTATGCGTTATGCGTTATGCGTTATGCGTTATGCGTTATGCGTTATGCGTTATGCGTTATGCGTTATGCGTTATGCGTTATGCGTTATGCGTTATGCGTTATGCGTTATGCGTTATGCGTTATGCGTTATGCGTTATGCGTTATGCGTTATGCGTTATGCGTTATGCGTTATGCGTTATGCGTTATGCGTTATGCGTTATGCGTTATGCGTTATGCGTTATGCGTTATGCGTTATGCGTTATGCGTTATGCGTTATGCGTTATGCGTTATGCGTTATGCGTTATGCGTTATGCGTTATGCGTTATGCGTTATGCGTTAGGCGT
>NW_027470119.1:0-44573 GCF_051020765.1 Lasioglossum baleicum
GATGGTGTTTAAGTTCCCGAAAGTTTCGACCATCGATCATCTAAATCATACACTAAGCAAAGGTTCCCGTCACTAAAATGCATACTAAATTGGATCTCCGAACACGATGTTATACTCTCCGTATAGCGGGTTATCCTCTCGATGGTAAGGCCTTTCTAGAAAAGTTTGACTCTACTGTAATACGTTATCATTCCAGAACGGTTTGAATATGTACTTTACCATTGATACAGTGCAATAGGCTGTACGAGGCCATTACTGTACAGCAGATCTACTGCCGGAATACCTGGTTTCACTTTCGGAATCACTGGATAGGTGAAACCACTGACTTATGCGTTCGACACATGAAGAAGGTCATAACGTTCACGAATGGCTTGACACTCGATCTTCTAATTCATATATTATAATAAGGTATGCTTCTGCAATACTGTCAACTAATTTGTTTCCATCAGAACTCAGCATGACATGCGCTACAGCCGGATATGGTCTAGGATGGTAATGTATTCGGTGTAAAGAAGGGCATTATTTCAATTAGCAATGTTCTCCGGCGGATTGAATCTCTACCTTCATATTCATACCGTCATTTAAGACGTTTATTGCCAGTACTGATCAGCGAATTTACTCCCGGAAAACCTGGTTTGACAATTGGAACTACAGGTTAGGTGAAGCTGTTGACATCGCAGTTCGACACTCGAAGGAGTGTCCGTCGTATAAAATGTCTGCTAAATTGTTTCCGTGAACACTAAGAAGATACATGTTGCAGCGGATTGGGTTCTTGGAGGTACGGAATACGATAAAATCGTTAACTTTATACCATCTGGCTATGTTCTACAACGGTCTATCTCCGTACCTAAACTTAATAGCGGATTCTCTCCCGGGTTTCCTGGTTTGACTCTCGGAATCACAGCATAGATGGGGCTATTGACTTATACGTTCGTCTGTCACAGAAGGTGGTAATGTTTTGGAGCGGTTTGACGCTCGATCTCTTAATTAATGTATGAAATGAAGGTGCTCGTAACTAAATGGTATACTGGTTCGTACCTCTGAACACGGTGTGATACTCTCGATTCAGCTGATCAGTTTTTGGATGGGTATGGCATTCTGTAAAGAGTTCAACCCTACAGGAATAAGTAATTATCTACAACGGCTTGACGGCCAGCTTTAACATTCAAACCGTGACTCGAGGTGTTCACTGCCAATACTGTACATCACATTTACTCCCGGAATATCCGGATTAACATTCGGAATCACAGAATAGGTGTAGCTATTGACCTAGCCGTTGGAACATTAAAGAGGTAAGCAACCTTATCGAATGGTTTGACCATCGATATTCAAATTCATACATGAATTTAAACACGAAGTTGTACTCTCGATTCTGCTGGTTAATATCTCGGACGGTAAGAATTTCTGATAAATATTTACGTTATAGCCACTGGTACCGTTTTCAAACGGTGTAACGTGAATTTTAATATTCAACCCGTGGTGTAACGTGTCTATTACCAATACCGCTCAGCTGATTTACTACAGGAATACCTGGTTTAACTCTCGGAATCACAGGATAGGTGAGGCTATTGACTAAGCCGTTCGTCTCTCACTGAAGGTAGCAATGATATCGAACGGTTTGATCCTCGATCTTATAATTCATGAATGAAATTAAGATGCCCGCCAGTAAATGTGTACCTGTTCGTACCTCAGAACACGATGTTATACTCCCGGTATATTGAGTTAGTTTATCGAAGGGCAAATCTTTCGGTAAGGAGTTTGACTCTACACCTGTAGGTAATGTGCTACAACGGATTGACGGCCTGCTTTAATATCAAAGCCGTGAATTAAGGTGACAATTGCCAATTCTTTTCAGCGGACTAACTGTCGGATTACATGGCATGAGTTTCGAAATCACGGGATAGATGGAGCTATTGACTTATCAGTTCGACACTCAAAGTGGGTGGTAACGTTCACGAACGGTTTCACCATCGATCTTCTAATTCATACATGAAGATAAGGCGTCCGTTACAGAAATGAATACTGATTTCATTCTCCGATCACGAAGTTATCCTCTCGATACAGCCGATTAGTTCTTAGGAGGGTAAGGTCTTCGGTAAGCCGTTTGACATTATACCAATTGGTAACGCTCTTAAACAGTTTGAGGCCTTACTGGTTTAATCATACCGCGAAATAAGGTGTCCATAACCAACAGTGTACAGCGGATTGACTCCTGGAATCCCTGGTTTGATTCTCGGTGTCACAGGATATGTAAAGCAGAAGACTTAGCTGTGCGACACTCACAGAAGGTGGTAACGTTCTGGAACAGTTCGACTTTCGATCATTATATTCATATATGAAATTAAGGTGCCCGTCACTAAAATGTGTAGTAATTTGATCCTCTGAATACGATGTTTTACTCTCCATATATTGCGATATGCTTTGGAAGTGTAAGGCATTCAGTAAAACGTTTGACTATATTCCAATTGGCAACGTTCACAATCGGATTGAATCTGTGCCTTACTATTACACCGTGAAATAGGGTGTCAAATGCCAATTCTGGTCAGCGGATTAACTCCAGGAATACATGGCTTGACTCTTGGAATCTTGGAATAGGTGAAGCTATTGACTTAGCCGTCCGACTCTCAATTAATGTGGTAACGTTATCGAAGCGTTTGACATTCGATTTTTTAATTCATATATCAAAATCAGGTATGCCTCTGCTATAATATCTACTAATTAGTTCCTGTAAATCCAATACACGACAATCCTTACGGCGGCTTGCGTTCTCGGAATGTAAGGTACAGGTAAAAAAAATGACTTCCTACCGATTGGTAATGTGCTCCATCGAATTGACTGTCTACTTTAATATTCATACCGAGAATTATGGTGTCAATTGCCAATACTGTCCAGCGGATTTGCACCTGGAATTCCAGGCTTGACTCTCGAAATCACAAATATAGTTGATGTTATTGACTCAGCCGTTCGACACTCAAAGAGGGTGGTATTGATTTCGTACGGATTAACTCTCGATGTTCCAATTCATATTTCAAAATAAGGTATGCCTCTGCTATAATATTTACTAATTTGGTTCCGTGAGCACTAAGCATGACACTCGCTACGGCGCGTTATGTTCTAGGAAGGTATCGTATTCAGTTAAAGGCCTGACACTTTACCAATTGATATTGTTCTCCGACGGATTGACCTTCTACTTTAATATTCATACCCTGAATGAAAGTGTCTATTGCCAATACTGTACACCGAATGCACTCCCGGAATACCTGGTTAGATTCTCGGAATCGCAGGATAGGTGAACCTATTGTGTTATATATGCGATTTCACGACGAAAGTAGTAACGTTCTAGAACGCTTTCACCCATTATCTCCTCATTCATACAAGAAATTAAGGTGCCCTTCACTGCAATGTATACCAATTTGCACATCTCAGTATGATGGAATAATCTAAATACGTCGTGTTAAGTCTCGGAGGGTAAGGTTTTGTGTGAAACTTTTGACACTATCCCAATATGTATCGCCATACAAATATTTGACTCTGTGCTTCAATATTCCAACCCTGAACTAAGGTGTCCATTGCCAATACCGTACAGAGAATTGACCCCCGGCATACCCTATTTGACTCACAGAATCACAGAACAGGAGAAACTGTAAACGTAGCCGTTCAACTCTTAGGGAAGGTGGTAACGTTCTCGATCGGTTTGATCCTCTATCTTTTAATTCATTCATGAAGTTAAAATGCTCGTCACTAAATTGTATAATAATATGTTTCCCTAAACAGGTAGCTTAACTCTCGATACGGCGCGTTAGATTCTTGGACGTTAAGGCCATCGGTAAAGTGTTTGACTTGCTACCAAACGGTAGCTTTGAGTCTTTGCTCACGGTATGAATACTAAACAACACAGTCAAACCGCTGGAGGACGTTACCAATTACTGTAACGTCATACTCCATACCGGATCACTTTCCTATCTAGATAATAACCCGCTGTATCGTCGGTATAACATTGAAAGCAGCGATAGAAATTAGTGGACATTTTACAAGGTTGACAACTTAATTCTATGTACGAATTATTAGATCGAGGCTCAAACCGTTCAAGAACACTACCACCTTCTGTGAGAGACGAACGGCTAGGTTAATAGCTTCACGTATCCAGCAATTCCGAGATTCAAACCAGGTATTCCGGGAGTACATCCGCTGAACATTATTGTCAATAGATGCCTTAAGTCACCGTTTGAATAAAAAAGTAAATCGTCAAACCGTTTGAAAGCATTGCTAATTGGTAAAAAGTCAAAACCATTACCGATGGCCTTATCGTCCAAGAAGCTAACCCGCCGTATCGAGAGTATAGGTTCGAATTTAGAGAAACACATTTATATAGAATTTAGTGGCGGCACGTTAAATTGATGTATGAATTAAAATATCAAGGGTCAAAGCTTTCGAGGACGTTACCACCTTCTGTGGGAGCAGAACGGCTGAGTCAATAGCTTCACCAATCATGTGATTCGGGTAGGAAACCAGGCACTCCAGAAGTAAATCCGCGGAAATGTATGAGCAATAGACACCTCAATTCACGGTTTGAATAGTAAAGTATAGTGTCAATACATTGGAGAACATAACCGATTTGTATAAAAACATACTGTTTACGGAATAACTTGCCTTCCCAGAACCTAGCCCGCTGTATCGATTATCATTCATAATGCCCACGCAAACCAATCAGTAGACTTTCTAACAGACGCACAGCTTTGTTGCGTGTATGAATAGCAAAATCTATATTCAAACCGTTGCAGATAGATTCCACCTTTATTGAAAACCCACATCAAGATCAAAAGTTTCTCGTACTCTGCGATTGCGAGAGTGAAACCACGTATTTTAGACGTAAATGCGGTAGACAATACTGTCAATAGATACCGAAATTGACGGCATGAGTGTTAAGGTTGAGAGTCAAACCGTCGGAGAACATTAACAATTGGAATAAAGTCATTCATTTTCACATACACTTTACATTACGCGAACGCTAGCCGCCGTAGCGAATGTCATGATTAGTGCACACGCAAACAAATCACTAGATATTTTAGCAGGCGGTCACCTTATTTTCACGTATGAATGAAATAATCGAGAATCAAACCAGTCGACGAAGTTCCCACCTTCTTTGGCAGTCGAACGGCCAGATGAATAGCTTCACCTATAGCGTTATTCCGAAAGTGAAACCAGATGTTCCGGCAGTATGTACGCAGAACAATATTGGCATTAGACACTTTAATTCACGATTTTAATATTAATGTAGCGCATCCCCATTTGAGAGCGTTATCAATTGGCATAAAGTCAAACGATTTACTGTAGACCTTAACCGCAGACGAACTAACCCGCTCTATCCACAGCATAACATAGTGTTCAGTGGGACGAGTTAGTAGACATGTTAGCGACGCGCTCCTTCATTTCATGAATGAATAAGATCATAAAGTGTCGTACCGTTTGAGAATGTTACCACCATCTTTGAGTTTCGAACGTCTTAGACAATAGCTTCAGCTGACCTGTCATGCCGAATGTCGAACGAGATATTCCGTGTGTAAATCCGCTGAAAAGTATGTGCGAGAGATACATTAATTCGCGGAGTGAATTTTGAAATACAACGTCAAACCGTATGAGTACTTTATTAATTGCTATAAAATCAAACTTTCTTTCGAAGGTCCTACCTTCCGCATACCTGACTCGCTTCTTGGAGAGAATAACTTCGGGTTCAGAGGATGAAATTAGTGAACATCATAGTCACGTGCACCTTATTTTCACGTATGGATTAGAAGATCGAGGGACAAACAGTTCGAGAGAGTTATCACTTGCTATGGAGTCGATGCTTATGCAGAAGACCTTCCCTTCCGAGGAACAACACCCGCTGTAGAACGGATATAAATTCGTGTTCAGTGAAACAGTTTGGTATACATTTTAGCGACGGGACCTTTAATTTCATGTATGAAATAGAACATCAAGGGTCAAGCCATTCGAGAACGTTACGACCCTCATTTAGAGTCTACCGGCTAAGTAAAAATATTTCACCTATTCTGTGACTCCGAGAGCCAAACCAAGTTTTCCGGCAGTAAATTCGCCGAATAGTATTGGCAATTGACACCATAATTCACGGTTTCTATATGAAAGAAGAGCGTGAAAATTCTTAAGAACGTTACCACTTTTTATAATGACAAGCACTTTACCGATGATCTTACAACACAAAAACTGACCCTCATCATCCAGGGGAAAATAGTCGTGATCAGAGAATGAAATTATTTTTCATTTTAATGCGGGGCACCTTAACTTCATGAACGAATTAGCTGATCGGGGGTCAACCAGATAGGCACGTTGCCAACATCTGTGGGAGACGTACCGCTTAGTCAATAGCTTCACCCATCCTGCGATTCGGAGTGTCAAACCATGTATTCCGGGAGTAAATCCGCTGAACAGTATCGACATTATTTCCCTGCTTCTCGGTACAATTACTAAAGTACGAGGTCTCACAGTTGCACAACGTTACCTATTGGTATAGAGTCTACCTTTTCACCGAAAGACGTACCTTCCGAAAGCTAACCCGCTGCATGGAAAGTATGACCTCGTGGTCAGAGAACCAACATAGTACAAATTTTAGTCGCGGGCATCTTAGTTTCATCTATGGATCAGAATGTCGAGGTCCATACCGTTAGAGAACGATAGCACCATCTTAGAGAGTCGAACGGCTAAGTCAATGGCTTCACCAATGCTGTGATTCCGAGATTCAGACCAGGTATTGCGGTAGTAAATCCGCTGAACAGTATTGGTAATACACACCTCCACTCACGGTTTGAATATTAAAATAGAGCGTCGAACCACTTGAGAACGTTACCATCCATTTTGAGAGTCGAACGGATAAGATAATGGCTTCACCTAGCCAACGATTCGGACAGTCAAACCTGGAATTCCTGGAATATATCTGCAGATTCAATCTTCACACCATAATTCACGGTGTGAATATTGAAGTAGAGTGTCAATCCATCGGAGAACATTACTAATTGTTATAGAGTCCTTCCTTTTAAAGAATACATTACCTTCATATAACATAACGCGCTGTATCGAGTGTATATCTTCGTGTTCAGAGAACTAAATTAATATACATTACAATGACGGGCTCGAATATTTCATGCACTAATTAGAAGATCGAGTGTCAAATCTCTCGTGATCGTTTCCACCTTCTTTGAGACTCGACCGGCTAAGTCAAAAGCTCCACATACCCTGCGATTCCGATAGTCAAACCGGTTATGGCGGGTGTTATTCCGCTGATAAGTATTAGCAATCGAAACCTTCATTCACTGTCTTAGTATTAAAGTAGAACATCGAACTGTTTGAGAGCGTTACCTATTGATTTAAAGTCAAACGTTACACTGAAAGCCCTACACTCCGAAAGCCTAACCCACTGTATCCAGGGTATAACATCCTGTCCAAAGGAACAAATATGTAAACATTTTAGTGGCGCGCAAATTAATATCATGTAAGTATAGGATGATAAATGGCATATAAATGGCATGGATGATGCCCTTTGGCATACCGTCTGAGTACGTTGCCACCTTTTCTGAGAGTCACGCACCTCAGTCAATAGCTTCACATATCCTGTGATTCCGATAGTCAAACCAGGGATTCCGAGCGCTAATCCGCTGAGCAGTATTGGCAAGCGTCACAATAATCACGGATTGAATATTAAAGTCGAGCGTCGAAATCTGTGTGGGAGTACCCTATTGGTATAAAGTCAAACATTTAACCGAAGACCTTAACCTCCGAGAATATAACCCGCTGTGTGAAGAGTATAACTTCCTGATCGGAGAAAAAAATGGGTATACGTTTGAATGACACGCGCCTTTATTTCATGTATGAATTAGAGTCTCGGGTGTCATACCACTGAAAAACGTTACAACCTTCTGTGAGAGAGAAACGCCTGAGTCCATAGCTATACCTATCCTGTGAATCCGATAATCTATACCAGGTATGCCAGACGTAAATCCGCTTAAAAATGTTGGCATTAGACGCCTCAAATCACGGTTTGAGTATTAATGCAGACCGTTGAACCGTTGAGTACCGTTACCAATTGTTACATAGTCAAACGTTTTATCGAAGACATTTCTCTCCGAAAAACGAACACACTGTATCGAGAGTATAACTTCGTGTTTAAAGAGTCACATTAGTATACATTATGGAGATGGCATCCTAATTTCATGTGGGAATTAGAAAATCGAGGGTCAAACCTTTCGAGACCATTACAAGCTTCTATGACATTCGAACAGCTATGATAATAGCATCATATACCCTGTGATTCCGAGAGTCATATCAGGTAATACGGGAGTAAAAGCGCTGAACTGTATTGGCAATAGACGCCATAATGCACTGTATGAATATTAAAGTAGAGCGGCAAACCGTAGCAGAATTTTACAAATTGGTATGACGTCAAACTTCATACCGGTCACCTTACTTTCCACGAGCCAAACCCGCTGTATTACAGGTATAACTTGGTGTCCGGAGAAACCGGTAAGTATACATTTTAATGACCCGAACCTTAGTTTCATGTATGAATTGGAAGATCGAAGGTCAATCCTTTCGAGAACGTTATCACTTTCTATGAGGGTCGAATGGCTTAGTCAGTAGCTACAACTATCATGTCGTTCCGACGGTCAGGCCAGGTATACCGGTAGTGAATCCACTGTGCGGTGATACCAATGGACAGGTTCATTCACGGTATGAATATTAAAGTAGAGCGTCAAACTTATGTAGAGCATTACCTTTTGTTATAGGGTCAAACTTTTTCCAATTGCATTACCCTCCGGGAACCATACCCAGTGCATCTAGGGTGAAACTACGTGTTCATTGAAGAAAATTTGTATCCATTGCTGTTTCGGGAACCATAACCCCATGAATGAATAAGGTGATCGCGACGCCATCCGTTCGAAAACGATATCACCTTTTTTGAGAGTCGCACATATATGTCATTACCCTCACCAATTCTGTTATTCTGATAGTCAAACAAGGTAGTCCGGAAGTAAATGCGCTGTGCAGTATTGGCAATAGGCGACTTAATTCACGGTTTGAATATTAAGGTATGGTGTCCCTCCGTTTGCGATCATTGCAAATTGGTATAAAATCAAACACATTACCGATGTCCTTACCCACGGAGAAGCAAACTCGCCGTTTCGAGGGTATAACTTCGTGTTCAGAGAAAGAGGTTACTCGTCATTTTAGTGACGGGCACCTTAACTTCTTGTATGAATTAGAAGATCGAGTGTCAAACCGTTCGAGAGCGATACCACCTTATGTTCAGAGACTAACGTCGAAGCCAATAGATATCCGGAGATAGCGAGAATCAACCCTGGTATTCCGATAATAAGTACACTCAACGGAATTGGCAGTAGAGATCTTAATTCCGTTCGTGAATATTGAGGTTGAGAGCCAAACCTTCGGACATCATTGCCAAATGGTATAAGGTCATTATTTTTACTCATTACCTTTCTGCCCGAGAACCAAACGCGCTGTATCGAGAGCATAACTTCGTGATCAGAAAAGAAATTAGTATACATTTTAGTGGCGGCCTCCTTTATTTCATGTATGAATTAGTAGACCGATGGGAAAACTGTTCCAGAACGTTACCACCTTCTGTGAGAGACGAACGTGTATGTGTATAGCTTCACCTATCTCGAGAGACCGAGATTCCAACCAGGTATTCCGGATGTAAATCCGCTTATCAGTATTGGCAGCAGACACAATACTTACTCCATGGTTTAAATTTAAAATACAGTGCCACCCCGTTTGAGAACTTTTGCAGTATCTATAAAGTCAAGCGTTTTACAGTATGCCTCGCCATTCGAGAAGCTAGCCCGACGTATCCAAGGTATAACTTCGTGGACAGAGAAACACATCAGCATAGATTTTAGTGACGGTACATTATGTTCATGTATGAATTAGAATATCGATGGTCAAACCGTTCGAGATCGTTGCCACCTCCTGTGAGGGACCAACGTCCAATTGAATAGCTTCATCTATCCAGTGCTTCCGAGAGACATACCAGGTACTCCGGAAGTTAATTCGCTGGACAGAATTGGTAATAGACACCGTAGTTCACCGTGCTAATATCAAAGTAAAGAGTCGGAGAAAATTACTTATTCGAATAATATCATTCTTCTTACCGAATACCTTACCATAAGAGAATCTAACCAACTGTGGCCAGCGTCTTGCTCATTGTTCACCGAAACATATTAGTAGACATTATAGCCGAAGCACACATTATTTTCACGTATGATCAGAGTTATTGAGAGTCAAGCAGTTCGAGAACGATCCCATTTTGTTTGAGAATTGGACGGTTATGTCAATAGCTTCACCTATCCTGCTATTCCGATCGTCAGACCAGGTATATATGGAGCAAATACGCTGTGTACTGTTGGCAATGGACACCTTAATTCGTGGTTTGAATATTCAAGCAGTGAGTGAAAGCGTTTGAGTACGTCACCAGATGGTATAAAGTGTATATATTAGAGTGGCGAGTGGATACGTTGTAGAACATAATCAAATGGTATAAAGTCATACCTTTTACCGAATACCTTACATTCCTAGAACCTAACACGCAGTTGCGAGTAACATGCTTAGGGCTAATGGAAACAAATTAGTAGACATTTTAGTGACGGACCTTAAATTCATTTATGAATTAGAATATCTATGGTCAAACCGACCGAGCACGTTTCGACCCTCTTTCTGAGTCGAGCGGCTAGGTCAATAGCTTCACCTATCTTGTGATACCGAGGGCCAAACCAGGTATTCCCGGAGAAAATCCGGAGTACAGTATTGCCAATAGACACCATAATATACGGTATAAATAGAAATATAGATTTCCGAAACATCGTTGAACGGTACCAACTGGAATGTTGTCAAACTTTGTTCCGGATACCATACCCTCAGGGAACCTATCCCGCTGCAGCAAGTGTTTTGCTTAGTGTTCAAGGAATCAAATTATTAGAATCATTAGCAGACGGACACTTTAATTGCATGTATCAATAGGAAGATGGAGTGTCAAGTTGACCGAGAATGTTACCACCAGTTTCGACAGGTCGCATGACTAAGGCAATAGCTTCACCTTTCCTGTGATTTCGAGAGATAACCCTTGTACTCCCTGAGTAAATGATCAGTACAGTATTGGCAGTAGTCACCATAATTCTCGGTATGAATTTTAATCCACACATCCAAACCGATGTTGAACGAATCCCATTGCTATACAGTCAAACTTTTCACAGCAGGAATTACCTTCGAGAAGCTAACCTGCTCTATCGAGAGTTCAACTTCGTGTTTAGATAAATACGTTAGTATACATTTTAGTGGCGGCACCTTGATTTCATGTTCAAATGGGAAGATCGAATGCCAAACCTTTCCAGAACGTTACCACGTTCTTTGTGAAATCGCTCATCTAACAGAATAGCTTCGCCTATCTTGTGGCTCCAAGAGTCACACTAAGTTTTCCCAGTGTATATCAGCTGAATATTATTCGCAATGGGCACCATAGTTCACGCTTTGAATACTAAAGTTGAGTGTGAAACCGTTTGAGAACGATACTAATTGGCATAACGTCATAATCTTTATCGCGTACTTTACCCTCTTAGATCGTAACACGCAGTTGCGAGAACTATGCATATAGCTCACGTGAACAAATAAGTAGACATTTTTCCAAACGGACTGCTTTTTCATGTATTAATACAAAGATCGGAAGCCAAGCCGCCGGCGAACAACACCACATTCTTTGAAAGTCGCACGTCTACGTTGCGAGAATCAAATTAGGTGTTCGAGGAGTAAATCCGCTGTGCACTATTACCAATGGACATCTTAATCCACGGTACGGATATTGATGTCGAGAGCCAAGCCCTTCGAAAACGTTATCACTTGCTCTTGAGTCGATCCTTATTCAGAAGATCTTCCCTTCCGAGAAACAACACGCGCTTTAGCGAGGATATAAATCCGTGTTAACAGAAACAAATTGGTATACATTTTAGGGACGGGCCCATTATTTTTATGTACGAAATGGAACATTTCACCTTTACCCACCTTCTCTGAGAGTCGAACGGCTATGTCAATAGCTTCACCGATCCTGTGATTCCGAGAGCCAAATGAGGTATACCGGGTTTAAATACGCAGTACAGTTTGGGCAACAGGGACCTTAATGCACGGAATGAATACTAAGGTAGTGAGTTAAACCGTCGGCGAGCATTACCAATTCGTACTAATACTATTCCTTTTACCGAATACCTTACCTTCCGCGAACTTTATCTGCTGCGTTTTGTGTCTTGCTTATTACTCACGGAATCAAATCAGTCGACACACCAGCAGACAGACGCCACATTCTTATGAATAAAGATCAAAATCGAAACAGAATGAATTCGAGAATGTTACCACCACCATTTATAGTTGACGGTTGAGTCAATTGCTTTACCAGTCCCGTGGTTCCAAGCGTCAAGCCAGGTATACTGGGAGCAAATCCGCTGAACAGTACTGGCAATAGACACCTACATTCTAGGCATAAGCTTTAAAGCAGGGAATCAAATCGTAGGAAAACATTCCCACTTGATATAATGTCTTTCTTTTTGAAGAATACGTTACCTTCCGAGAAAGTATCCCGCTGAGTCGAGACCATAACTTCGTGATAAGACAAACCAATTTGTATACATTTGGGTGACGAGCGGCTCAATTTCATACGTGGTACTCCGGCACTAAATGCCCTGTACATTATTGGCAATTGCAACCGTACTTCGAGGTCTCAATATTAAGGCAGACTATCAAGCCGTTATAGAACGTTACCTATTCGTATAGAGACAAACCTTTTACCGAAGGCCATACATTCCGAGAACAAAACCTGCAACATCGAGTGTATAACATCCTGTTCAGAGGTAAAATTAGAATACATTTTAGTGTCGTCCACTTTAATTTCAGGTATCAATTAGAAGATCGAGCGTCAAACCATTCGAGCCAGTTACTATCTTCTTTGAGAGTCATGCTGCTAAGCCAATTGCTTCATGTATCCTGTTTTCCGACAGGCAAACCTGGTACTCCGGTAGTCCATCCGCTTAACAGTTTAGACAATAGACAGCTTATTTCACGGTACGAATATTACAGCATAGCATCAAACCGCTCTAGAGCTTTTCCTATTCGTATAGATTCAAACCTTTTACGGCTGACTTTACCTTCCGTGAGGCAAACCCGTTTTATCGAGAGTGTAACTACGTGTTCGGAGAATCAAGTTAGTATACATTTTCGTGGCGGGCACCTTAATTTCATGTGTGAATTCAAAGATTCCGGGTCAAACAGTTCGAGAACGAGACCACCTTCCTTGAGATTCGAACGGTTACGTCAATAGCTTCATCTTTCCTGCGATTCCGGGAGCAAATTCCCTGTTCTCTATTGGCAGTCTTAAACTGAATGCACGTCACGAACATCAAAGCGAACGAATTAAGCTGTCTTTTGCCAATACTGATCAGCGCATTTACCCCAGGGATACCTGGTTTAAATATCGGAATCACAGGGTGGGTCATGTTATTGGCAATGCTGTGCGACTAGCAACGAGGGTGGTACCGTCCTCGAACGGTTAGACACTCGATTTTTCAAATCATACATGAAAATGAGGTGTCCGTCTAGTATAATGTCTACTAATTTGAAAACGTCAAAGATAAAGAACACAGACGCTGCATCGGGTTGGGTTCTCAGAAGGTAAGGTATTGAGTAAAATGATTGGCTTTATGCAAATTGGTATCGTTCTCCGACGGTTGAACTCACAACCTCAATATTTCGGTCTTGATTTAAGGTGTCTAGTGCCAGTACTGCACAACGCATTTACTCCAGGAACATCTGATTTTACTCTCGGGGTCGCAGGATAGGTGAAGCTATTGACTTAGACATTCGTCTCCCACAGATGGTGGTGACGCTCTCGAGCGGTTTCACCCTTGATCCACTAATAAATGCTTGAAGCTATGGTGGTCGTCCCAAAATCTCTGCTAATTTGTGCATTTCAACGCGAAGTTATACTCTCGATACCGCGGGTTAGGTTCTTGGAGGGTAATGGATTCGGAAGTACGTTTGACATTATACCAATCGGTAACGTTGGACATAGGTTAGGCTCTGTACTTTTGTATTCTAACCGTGAATTAAGGTGTCCATTGCCAATAGTGTGCAGCAGAATGTGTTCCGGAATACCTGCTTTGATTATCAGAATAACAGAATAGGAGAAGCTATTGACTTAGCCGCTCGACCCTGAAAAAAGGAGGGACTGTCCTCGTACTGTTTGACACTCGATTTATCTATTAACACATTTAAATAAGGTGCCCCTCGGCTAAAGTGTCTACTATTTGGCAGCCGTGAACAATAATTAAGACACAGGCTACAGCGGGTTCGGTTCTCTTAAGGTAAGGTATTCAGTAAGATGAATGACGTTATACGAATATGTAATTCTCTTCGACGATTTAAGTCTTTACCGTAATATTTATACCGCGATATAAGGTGTCTATTGCAAAACTGTTCACCGGATTTACTCCTGAAATACCTCGTTTGACTTCGTGGAATCCTGGATTAGGTTGAGATGTCGACAGAGCCATTCGCCTGTCAAAGAAGGTGGTATCGTTCTCGAGCGGTTTGATACATCGATCTTCCACTTCACTTCAAGTTAACTGGCCGTCACTGAAATGCATATTAATTTCTTTTTTTGTGCACGAAGTTATACTCTCGATACACCAGGATACTTTTTCGGGGTGTAAAGTGTTCTGTTAAACGTGTGACTTTATAGCAATTGGTATCGATCTAGAAAGGCATGACGGTCTGCGTTTATATTAAAACCGTGAATTGAGGTGTCTATTGCTGATAATGATCAGCGGATTTACTCCAGGAATACCTGGTATGGCTCTCGGAGACAGGGTGTCTGACGCTATTGACTTAGCCGATCGATTGTCATAGAGGGTAGTAACGGCTCCGTACAGTTTAACCCTCGATCTTCTAATTCGAACTTGAAAGAAATGGTCTTGTCGCTAAAACGTATACAAATTCGTCCCACTGAACACGATGTTACACTCTCCATACAGCGTGTTAATTTATCGGAAGGTTAGGTCTTCGGTAAAACGTTTGACTATATATCATTTGGTAATGTTCGGAAACGGTATGACGCTCAGTTTTAGTATTCAATCCGCGAATTATGGTGTTTATTTCAAATACCGTTCAGCGGATTTACTCCCGGAATACCTGGTTTGACCCTGGGATTGCCAGCATACATGACGCTATTCACTTGGCCGTTCGTCTCTCACTGAAGGTGGTAGCGATCTTGAACTGTCTGACACTCGATATCTTAATGCATACATGAAGTTTAGGTGCCCGTCACTGATATGAAGCCAAACATCTTTCTCTAAACACGAAGTTATACTCTCGATACGAAGGGTTAGCTACTCGGATGGTAATGATTTCGGTAAAATGTTTGCATCTATAGAGGTGGGTACATTTCAACAGCAGTTTGACGGCCTGCGTTAATATTCATACCGTGAAATAAGGTGTCTGATGCCAATACGCTTCATCAGATCTACTGTCGTGTACCAGATATGACTCAGGGATCCACAGGATAGGTGGAGCTATTGTTTTACCTTTTCGAATCTCAAACAAGTTGGCAAATTTCTCGAGGGGTTTGAACCAGGATCATCTTATTCATAATGAAATTAAGGTCCGCGTCACTACGTTGTTTTCTAGTTTCTTCTCTGAACACGAAGATATACTTTCGACGCTGCGGCTTAGCTTCTCCGAAAATATGTCTATCTGGAAAGATTTTAATTCTATACCAATAGGTAACGTTCTGCAATGGTACGACTCTGTACTTTACTATTTGTACTGTGAATTAACGTTTCGGTTGCCAATACTATACAGTGGATAGACGCTCGGAATTCCTGGTCTGACTCTCGGAATAACAGGATAGGTGAAGTTATTCACTTAGCAGTACGACCCTCAAAAAATTGCTAAGGTCTCGAACAGTTTGACTGTCGATTTTGCTATACATACGTGACACTATGTTGTCCGTTTGCTGAAACGTCCACTCCTTTGTTTCGGTGAACATTCAGATAGACACTCGCTACAGCGGGACAGGTTCTCGGAAGGTATGGTATTGGGTAAAATGAATTACCTTATTTTAATTGATAATGTTCTCCGACAGTTGAGCTCCCTACATTAATATTCATTCCATGATGTAAGGTGTTTCTTGCTAATACAAGTCAGTGTAGTTAATCCCGGAATACCTTGTTCCACTCTTGGAGTCACAGAATAGATGATGCTCCTGACTTAGCTGTTCGCCTCGCACAGAAGGCTGCAGCTACCTCATTTGGATTGACACTCGATCTTCTAATTCATACACGAGTATATGCTGCCCGTCTCTGAAATGAATACTAATTTCTATTTCTGAACACGGAGTTATGTTCTCGATGAAGCGCGTGAGGTTCGCGGAAGGTACGGCCTTGGGTAAGACGTTTGACTTTATACCAATGGCTAACGCTCTCAGACAGCTTGACTCTCTACTGTAATTATCATACCGAGAATTGGGATATCCATTGCCAATAGTGTACAGCGGATTGACTCCAGGAATACCTGTTTTGACTATCGGAATAACATTATAGGTGACGCTATTGACTTAGCTGATCGACTTAGAACAAGGTAGTAAGGTGCTCGTCACTGAAATGAAGACTGATGTCATTCTCAAAACCCGACGTAACATTCTTGATGAAACCGGCGAAGTTCACGGAAGGTAACGCCATCTGTAAAACATTTGTCATTATACCAATTGGTGACGTTCTCAATCGGTATGACGCTCTACTTTTATATTCAAACCGTGAACTAAGGTGTCTATTGCCGATATAGTCCAGCGGATTAACTCCCGGAATACCTATTTGTTTCTCGGAATCACATGATATGTGATGCTATTGTGTTATATGTGCGATTTCGCGCAGACTGTGGTAACGTTCTGGAATGGTTTCACCCTCGGTTTTCTCATTCATACACGAAATTAAGGTGCCCTTCAGTGCAATGTATACTAATTTGTATCTCCGTGTAAGAAGTAATTCTCTACATACATCGGGTTATGTTCTCGGTTGGAAAGCTTTTGATATTATCTCAATATGGAACGGTCTACAAATGTTTGACTATGTACTTAAATATACTAACCATGAACTAAGGCGTCTATTGCAAACAGTGCTCTGCGGATGGACTCCCGGATTACCTGCTTTGGCTGTCCGCATCACTGGATATGTGAGGCTATTGACTTTGCCGTCGTCTCTCACTGAAGGTGGCAACGTTCTCGAGAGGTTCGACCCTTGGTCTACTAGATCGTACATGAAATAAAGGTGCCCGTCTCTAATGAGTGTAAGAATTGGCATCCCTGAGCGCGACGTTATACTCTCGATATCGCGTGTTAGCTGCACCGATGGTAAGGCCTTCGCTATAAAATTTGGCTCTATATCAATACGTAACGTCCTTCAAAAGATTGCCCTAGGACATTAACATTTATACCACGAAATAGGGTGTAGGATGTCAATACTGTACAACTGACTTGCTCCAGGAATTCTTGCTTTGACATTCTGATTCACAGGATAGGCTAAGCAATTGACGTAGACGTTCGATTCGCAGGGAAGATGGTAACGTTGTCGAAATGTTTGACCTGTGAACATCTACTTCATGCATGAATTTCTATGAGCCGTCAGTAGAATGTAGAATAACTTGCATCCTTGAACACGACTTTATACTCTTAATACAGCGGGATTGGTTCTCGGATGGTAATGACTACCGTGAAAAGTTTACACTTTACGAATTGTCAATATTCCCCGACGGTTGAACTCTCCACTGTAATAATCATACCGGAAATTAAGATCTCTATTGCTAATGCTGTTCATCGGATTTACTCCCAGAAAGATGTGTTGGTCTGTCGGAATGACAGTATAGGTGAAGCTATTGACTTTGCTGTTCGGCAATCAATGTATCTGGTAACGTTCTGGATCAGTCTGCCTCTCCATCTTCTATTTCAAAGATGAAATAACGGTGCCTGTCATTAAGATACATACTAATTTGCTTCTCTTATCACGAAGTTACACTCCCGGCACAGCGGGACAGGTTCACGGACTGTAACGTATTCGGTGAAAAGTATGACTTTATAAAATTTGGTAATGATCACCCACGATTTGACGGCCTGCTTTAGTATTCGAACTCTGTATTAATGTGTCCATTGCCAATAATGTACAGGGCATATACGCCAGGAATACCTGCTTTGACTGACGGAAACACAGTATGGCTATTGCATTAGCCTATCGACTCGCTAAGAAGGTGACAACTTTCAAGAGCGGCTTGACCCTCGACCTTCTTATTCATAGTGATGTAAAGTAGGCCGTCACAGAAATGTTTACATGTCTCTTCCACAGAACATGAAGTTATACTCTCGATACACCGGGTTAGCTTCTCGGATGGCAAGACATTCTGTAATGCGTTTGACTTTATACCAAATGGCATTGCTCTCAATCAGCTTGAAGTTTTACTTTCTCATTCAAACCGTGAATTAAGATGTTTATTGGCAATAATGTTCAGCGCATTTACTCCAGGAAAACCTGGTTCGATTCACCGAATCGCTGGACAGGTGATACTACTGACTTAGCTGTTCGTATCTCACAGAAGGTAGTTACGTTCTCGCACGGTTTGCCCTCGGTGTTCCTTCATATGCATGAGAATAATGTGTCCGTCTAGTAATTTGAAAACGTGAAAACTAAGGAACACTGTCGCTGCAGCTGGTTGGATTCTCGGAACGTAAGGTATTGGATAAAAACAATGGGTTTATAGCAATTGGTAATGCTGTCCAACGGTTGGGCTCTCAAGCTTAGTATTCATATCGTGATTTAAGGTGTCTATTGCTAATACTGTCAGGCGGATTTACTCCCTGGTTTGAACCACCTGATTTGAACCACGAAAATTCACCGATAGGTGAAGCTATTCACTTACACGTTCCTCTCTCAGAGCATGTGACAATGTTCTCGAGAGCCTTGACACTCGATCTTCTATTTCATGCATGAATTTAAGGTGCCGTCACTACATTCTGTACAAATGTGGTTCCCTAAACTGGTAGCTATATTCTCGATACGGTGGGTTAGCTGTGCGGCTGGTAAGGCCTTTGCTATATAGTTTGACTCTACGCCTGTATGTACCGTTCTACAAAGTTTTGAGTCCGAACTTTAATATTCATGCCGTGAACTCAGGTGTCGATTGCTAATACTGTACGGAATTAATCCCGAAATACCTATATGACTTTCGGAATCTCATGATGGGTAAAGCAATTCACTTGGCGATTCGTCTCTCACACTAAGTGGCAACGTTCGCGAACGGTTTGTCTCTCGATCTTCTAATTCATACATGATGTTAAGGCGCCCGTGACAGAAGGGATGACTAATTTCTTTCCCTCAAAATATGTTATACTCTCGAAACGGCAGGATGGCTACTCCGAAGGTAAGGCAATCGGTTAAGCGTATGACTTTATGGCAAGTGGTACCGTTCTCAAACGTCGTGACGCTCTAATTTAATATTCGAACCGTGAATTAAGGATTCCATTTCTGGTACTTATCAGCGGAATTACTCCCGCCATACCTGGTTTTACTATCGGAATCACAGGATATGTGAAGGTTTTGACTTAGCCTGTCGTGTCTCATGGAAGGTGATAACGATCACGAACGGCTTGACACTCGATCTTCTAATTCATACATGATGTAATGGCGCGCGTCACAGAAATGTATACTAATTTGCTTCTCTGAACCCGAAGTCATGCACTCAAAACAGCGGGTTTGCTTCTCGGAAGCTAAGGCCATCGGTGAATCGTTAGAATCTATACCAATAGGTAACGTGGCGCAACGGTGTGACACTGTACTTTAATATTCATAGCGTGAATTAAGGTATCTATTGCCAATACCACTTCGGATTTACTCCTGGAATGACAGGCTTGACTCTTGGAATCACAAGTATGTGTGCAGCAATTGACATAGCCGTTGTACTCTCTATGAAACTGGTAACGTTCTCCAACGGCTTAACGCTTGTGATTCTTATTGATACATGAAATTAACGTGTTCGACTGATAAAATGTCTACTGATTCGATCCTATGAACCCAAAACAAGACAAAAGATTACGGCGGCCTGCGTTCTCGGAATGTAAGGTATAGGTTAAAAAGAATGACTTTATACTAATTGGAAATGTTCTCCGTCGGTTTGACTCCCAGCCTTAGTATTTATGCCGAGAATTATTGTATCTACTTCCAATATTGCTCAGCGCATTTACGTCTGAAATACGTGGTCTGACTCTCGCAATCACAGAATAGGAGAGGCTGGTGTCTTTGATCTGGGGCTTTAATGGATGGTAGAATCGTTCTGCAACGGTATGACTGCCGACTTTGCTGTTCATACATGAAACAAAGCTTCTCGTCTGCTGAAAATTCTGCTAACTGGTTTCCGCGGGCACTATGCATGACACTCTATACAGCGGGTTACGATCCAGGAAGGTAAAGTATTCGGTAAATAGTATGACTATATAAAAACTGGATATGTTCTCCAACGGATTGACTCTGTAGTTTAATATTCAAACCGTTGATTAATGTGACTATTTCCAATACTGTTCAGCGGACTTACTCCTGGAATTGCAGGCTTGATTCTCGGAACTGCGACTATTGGAGAAGGTGTTGACTTAGCTGTTCGTCTCTCACAGGAGGTGGTAATGTGCACGATCGGTT
Organism: Lasioglossum baleicum; assembly: GCF_051020765.1. NCBI lineage: Eukaryota > Metazoa > Arthropoda > Insecta > Hymenoptera > Halictidae > Lasioglossum > Lasioglossum baleicum. The sequence goes on from NW_027470119.1 coordinate 20,796, forward strand.
TGAGCCCCGATCTTCGAATTCATACGGAAATTATGGCCCCCGTCACTATAATGGTTCTATTGCGATTCCCTGAATACGTTGAACAATGGGGCGGTTTGGCTTCTCGGACGGTAAGGCATCCGGTAAAATGTTTGACTCCATACCAATAGGTACCGTTCTACAACGGTGTGACGTTCCGCTTTAATATTGAAACCACGAATTAAGGAGCCTATAGCCATTACTGCGCAGCGGATTTACTCCGTGTATGGCTGGAACGACTTTCGGATACACAGAATATGTGATGATATTGACTTATCTCTTCGAATATCATAGTAGATGGTAATGCTCTCGAGCTGTATGACCCTCGATCATCTAATTCATACATCAAATTATGGTGCTCGTCAATAAAACGTATACTAGTTGATACCTCTGATCTCGTTGTTATACTCCCGATGCAGCGGGCCAGTTGAGCGGAGGGTAAGGCATTCTGTAAGAAGTTTGACCTACACGAATAGGTTGTCTTCTGCAACGGCTTGACGGACTGCTTTAATATACAAACCAGGAATTAAAGTGTTAATTGCCAATACTCTTGAGCGAATTTGCTCCTAGAATACCAGGCTTGATTCTCGGAAACACAAATATTGATGAAGCTGCTGACTCAGCCGTTCGACATTAAAGGTAGCTAGTCACGATCTCGAACAATTGGACAATCTATCTTCGAATTCATTCCTGAGCTTAAGGTGGACGTCAGTAAAATGTATACTAATTTATATCTCTGGACTCGAAGATATACTCTCGATACAGCGGGATATATTCTCGGATGGTAAGGCCTTCGCTATACAGTTTGACTCTATGCCTATATGCATCGTTCTACAAAGTTTTGATTCCGAACTTTAGTATTCATAGCGTGATCTCAGATGTCGAATGCTAATACGGTACCGCGGAATTACTCTCGGAATACATCGATGACCTTCGGAATCACATGACATATGAAGCTATTCACTTAGCCGTTCGTCTGTAACAGAAGATGGCATCGATCTCGAACGTTTTGACTCTCGATCTTCTTACTCATAAAGGACTTAAGGTTCCCGTCACTAAAATAATGACTAATGTGATTCCCCAAACTCGTAGCTATACTCTAGATACGGAGGGTTGCTTTCTCGTAGTGGAAGGCATTTGGCAAAACGTTTGACGCTATGCATGTAGGTAACGTTCTCAAACGGTTTGCCGTCTACTTTAATATTCAAGAAGAGGAATAAGGTGTATATTGTCAATAATTTTCAGCGGATGTACTCCTAGAATGCGTGGTTTGACTCTCCGGACGACGGGATAGTTGAAGCTATTGGCTTACCGATCGTCTCTCACAGAAGGTAGTAACGTTTTCGAACGGTTTGACCATCGATCTTCTAATTCATACACGAAGCTTATGTGCCCGCCATTAAAATGGATACGAATTTGTATCTCTGATCACGAATATATGCTCGCGATACAGCGTGTTATGTTCTTAGAGGGTAGGGTCTGCGTGAAACATTTGACATTATACCAATATGTAACGTTCTACAAGGGTTAGACTCTGTAGTTCAATATTCAGACCGGGAAATTAAGGTAATCATTACCAATAGTGTATAGCTTATTGTATCACGTAATACCTGGTTTGCTTATCGGAATGACAGGATGGGTGAAGCTATTGACTGAGCTGATCGATCCTCAAAGTTGGTGGAAACGCTGGCGAGTGGTTTGAAATGCGGTCTTCTTATACATACACGAATTTGAGGTGCCCGTCACTGAAGTATATACTCATTGGTTTCTGTGCACAGGAAATTATACCCACGATACTGCGCCTTATGTTCTCGGACGGTAAGGTATGCGAATAAGTGTATGACGGTTTACCAATTGGTAATGTTCCCAAACGGTTTGATTCTCTACTTTCATATCCATACCGCGAATTAAGGTGAGTATTGCCAATAATCTTCAGCGGATTTACTCGCTAAGTACAAGGGTTGCTTCTCGGAATCATACGATGGTTGCAGCTACTGACTCAGCCGTTCAAATCCCAAAGAAGTTGGTGACGTTCTCGATACTTTCGGTACCAAATCGTCTAACTGATACGAGAAATTAAGGTGCCCGTTGCTAAAATGTATCCTAATTTGTATCAATGATTACGAAGTAATACTGTCGATACCACGAATTTGGTACTCAGAGGATAAGTTCTTCGGTAAAACCTTTGACAATATACCAATTGGTAATGTTCTACAAAGTTCAGACTTTGCAGTGTAATATTTAAACCGTGAATGAGGATGTCCACCAACTATAGTGTACACTTCTGGAATGTCATGCTTGACTCTGAGAATCACAGAGTAGATGAAGGTATTGACTTACCCTTTCTAATCTCAAGGAGGGTGGTAACGTTCTCGAAAGGTTTGACCCTTGATCTTCATATTCATGAAGAAATAAAGGTCCCTGTGACTAGAACGTTTAGGAATTTGGTCCTCTGAACACGATGTTATAATCTCGAAACTACGGGTAAGCATCACCGAGGGTAAAGCCATCGGTAAAGTGTTTGACTTTATGTCAATTGGCAACGCTGTAAAACGGATTGACGCTCTACTTTAGTATTCAAACCGTGAATTAAGGTGTCAGTTGCCAATATTCGTCAGCGGATTTACTCCAGAAATCCCTGGTTTGTCTCACCGAATCACGAAATAGGTGAAGCTACTGACTTAGCTGTTCGACTCCCGAAGAGTCTGATAACGTTATCGAACGGTTTGGCACTCGATCCTCTAATTTATATATGAAACAGATATTGTCCGTCTGCTAAAATGTCTCCTAATTTGCATCCGTGAGCTTTAAGCATGACATTCGCTACAGCGGTCTCGGTTCTAGGAAGGAAAGATGTCTGGTACGGAATAAGAAGTAATATTAATTGGTAACTTTCTCCAGCGGGTTGACGCTGTGCATTAATATTCATATAGTGGGTTGAGGTGTTTATTGCCATTCCCCATCAGCGAGTTTACTCCTGGAGTTCCTGATTTGCCTATCGGAACCACAGGACAGCTGCAGCTTTTGACTCAGTTGTGCGCCCTTCAAATACGGCGGTAACGATCTCGAACGGTTTGACCCTCGATCTAGTTTTTCACTCATGAAATTTATGGGCCCACCACTAAAATGTATACTAATTTGTAACTCTGATCACGAAGTTATACTCTCGGTACAGCGGGTTAAATTCTCGGAAGATATGGCATCGGCAAAAAGTTTGATTCTATACCAATAAGGAACGTACTACAACGGGTGGACACTGTACATTAATACTCGCAACAGTGAATTAGAGTGTACCTATTGCGAATAATGTTCTGCGCATTCATTCCCGGAATACCTGGTTTGTTTCGCCGAATAATAGGTTAGGTGGTGCTGATGATTTAGCTTTGTGTCTCTCAAATATCGGGGTAACATTCTGGAACGGCTTCACTATCGACCTTGTAATTCATACATGAAACTATGTTGCCCATTACTAAAATGAATACCAATGTGCTTCACTGAACATGAAGTTGTACTATCGGTACAGCGGGATACGTTCTCGGAAGGTAACATATTCTGTAAAAAGAATGACATTGTAACAATTGGTGATGTTCTCCAACGATTTGTCTCCCTACTTGAATGCTCATCCAGACAATTCATGTGTCAGTTGCCAATGCTGTACACCGGATGAGCTGTGAGTATTCCTGGTTTGACACTCAGAATCACAGTATAGGTGAAGGTATTGCCTCAGCAGTTCGTCCCTAGCAGAAGGAGGAATCGTTCTCTAACGGTTCGATCCAGCATTTTCTAATTCGTACATGAAGTTATCGTTCTCGATACTGAAATGAACACTAATTTCTGTCTGTGTATACGAACGTACACTCTCGATGAAGCCGGTGAGACTCACGCAATGTAAGGCCTTCTGTTAAGCGTTTGACCTTATACCAATTTGTAACGCTCTCAAAGTGTTAGTCGCTGCACTGTAATATTGAAACCGCGAATTACAGCGACTATTGCCACAACTCTTCAGCGGACATACTCTCAGTTTTGTAGTTTGACTCTCGGAATCTGGGGATAGGTGAAGCTATTGACATAGCTGTTCGTCTCTCACAGAAGGTGGCAACGTTCTGGAACGGGTTGACACTCGATCGTCTAATTCATGCACGAAATTAAGGTGCTTGTCAGTACATGTATACCAGTTCGTACTTCTGAACACGGTGTTATACTACGGATACAGCTTAACAGCTTTTCGGTGGGTATGGTATTCTGCAAGAAGTTTAACCCTATGCGAGTAGGTGATGTTCTACAACGGCACGACGGCCGGCTTTAATATTCATACCGTGTACTGAGGTGCCTATTGTCAATAGTTTAAAGAGAATTTACTCCCAGAATAGCTGACTTGACACTCGGAATCAAAGGATGTGGAAAGATATTGACTTAGCCCTTGGACACTCAAGGAAAGTGGTAACGTTCTAGAACGGTTTGCCCCTCGACCTTCCAATTCATGCATGAAGTTAAGGTGCCCGTCTCTAAAATGTGTACAAATTTTCTTCTTTCAACGCGCAGTTATAATCTCGGTACAGCGGGTCAGCTTTCGGAATGTAATGCCTTCGGTAGTATGTTTGACTCTATAGCAATAAGTTGCGTTCTACAACAGTATGACGGTCTGCTTTAATATTCTTACCGTGAATGAAAGTGTCTGTTGCCAATAAATTCCTGTGTATTTACTCCCGGCGTAAATGCCCCCATCCCGAGATCACAGGATAGGTGAAGCTATTGACTCAGCCGTTCCAATTTCATAGGGGGTGGTAACGAACTTGAACGGTTTGACTCTCGATCTTTGAATTCATACATGCAGTTAATGTGCCCGTCGCTAAAGCGTATACTAATTCGTGCCACTGAGCACAATGTTATACTCTCGATACAGTGCGTTTGATTTCGGAGGCTAAGGTCTGCTGTAAAGCGTATAAACTTATACCATTTGATATCGTACTAAAACGGATTGTGGCTCTACTTTAATATTCAACGCGTGTATTAGGGTGTCTAATGCCAATACTATTCAGCGGATTTACCTCCGGAATACCTGGGTGGACTCTTGGACTCACGGGATAGGTGAAGCTATACACTAACTCGTTCGTCTGTCACAGAAGGTGATAACGTTCTCCAACGGTTTAAATTAGCTTCATCTTCTGAACACGATGTTATACTCCCGATACAGCGAGCTAAGACACCGCGAATTAAGGTGTCCATTGCCATTAGTGTACAGTGGATTTACACCAGGAATACCTGGTATGAATCTCGGAATTACAGGATTGGTGAAGCTATTGGTTAAGCGCTTCCTCACCCGCAGAAGGTGGCAACGTTCGCGAGCGAAATGACTATCGATCTTCTAATTCATACATGAAATTGTGACGCCCATCACTAAAACGTATACTAATATACTTCTCTGAAAACGAAGTTATACTCTCGGCACGGCGGGGCAGCTTCTCTGGCGGTAATGTTTTCGGTAAAAGGAATAACTTTTCACGATATGGTTATGTTCGTCAACGGTTTGACTCACTACATTAGTAATCATCCCGTGAATTATTGAGTCATTTGCCAACACCCTTCTCCGGATCTCCTCCCGGATTACATGATTTGGCTCTCAGAATCGAAGGATAGGCTAAGGTCATTGACCAAGCTCTTCGACTCTCAAAGGCGCTGGTTACGTTCTCGAACGGTTTATCCATCGATATTCCAATTCATAAATGAATTTAAGGTGCCGTCACTAAAATGTTTACTAATTTGTTCCACGGAACACGAAGTTATACTCACGATGTGGGGTGCTAGTTTCGAGGACAGTAAGGCACTCGGTAATACGATTGTATGTATACCAGTGGGAAGCGTTCTACAATGGGATGGCGGACTGCCTTATTGTTCACAACGCGATTTAATGTATCTATTTCCGATACTGTAGAGCGGATTTACTCCCGAAATGTCTGGTCTATCTTTCGGAATCACAAGATATGTGAAGCTATTGATATAGCCGGTCGTCTCTCACTGAAGATGGTAACATTCTCGAACGGTTTGACCCTCGATCTCCTTATTCATAACGAAATTAAGGCGCTCGCCGCTAAAATGCTTACTAATGTGTTTCCCTAAAGACGCAGCTATACGCTCGATACGACGGCATAATATCTCGGACGGTAAGGCATTCGGCGATCCGATTGACTTTATAGCAATTTGTAACGTTCTCACATGGTGTCACACTTTACTTTAATATTCACTCGTCGAGTAAAGATATCTGTTGCCAATATTGTGCAGCGGATTCATTCCCTGTATATCTTTGACCCTCGAAATCGAAGGTTACGTGAAAATATTGACTTAGCCGTTCGTCTTTCTCAGATGTTGGCAACGGTCTCGAAAGGTTTGACGCTCGATCATCTAATGCATGCATGAATTTAGGGTGCCATCATTAAATTGTACAGTAATATGTTTCCCGAAACCCGTACCTATACTCTCGATACGACGGGATAGCATGGCGAACGGTAAGGCATTCGGTAATATGTTTGACTTTACAGCAATTAGTTACTCTCTCACACGGTGTGGCACTGTATTTTAATATTCATTCCGCGAATTTAGGTATGCATTGTCAATACTCTTCAATACATTTGCCATCGGATTATGTAGCTATAATTTCGGAATCATAGGATAGGTGGAGCTATTTACGTATCCGTTCGATTGTCAAAGAGGGTGGTAACGTTCTTGCACGGTTTGGCGCGCAATCTTCTAATTTATACATGAAGCTGCAGTGCCATTCACAGAAATAAATACTAATTTCACTCTCTGAACACGAAGTTATACTCTCGATACAGCGGATTAAGTTTTCGGAGTGTATTGTCATCGGTAAAGCGTTTGACTTTATAGCAACTGGTAATGTTCCCAAATAGTTTGACACTTATTTTAATATGCAAACCGTGAATTAAGGTGTATATTACCAATACTGTTCAGAGGATTTTCTCCCGGAATACCTTGTTTGACCACCGGAATCGCAGAATAGGTGAAGCTGTTGACTTGGCCGATCGACTCTCATAGAACATGGGATCGTTCTCGAACCGTTTGACTCTCGATAATTCTGTTCATACGTGAAAATATGGTGTTCTTATGCTATAATGTCTACTAATTTGTTTCCGTGAATAATATATAAGGAACTCTCTACAGCGGGTTGTACTACTTGGGAGGTAAGGTCTTGGGTAAAAAGTTTGATTCTATACGAATGGGTAGAATTCTACAACGGACTTACGCTCTGCTTTAATATTCGAAGCGTGAACTAAGGCGTCAATTAAAAATACTGTGACGTTGGTAGACTCCCGGAATGCATGGTTTGCCTAGCGGAATAACAGGATAGGTGAAGCTTTTGATTTAATCGTTGGACTCTCAAATATGGTGGTAACGTGCTGGAACGCTTTGACTATCGCCCTTCTTATTCATGCATGAAAATACGTTGCCTGTCAAAAAAATTAATACTAATTTGCTTCTTGACACACGAAGTTATCCTCTCGATTCAGAGGGTTAGGTTCTCGGACGGTAAGGGATTCCGTAAAAAGACTGCTCATACACAAATTGGAAATGTTCGCCGTCGGTTTGACTGAGTACCTTAATATTCATACCGTTTGATTAAGCACGTTTATTGCCAACGCTGATCACATGATTTACTCCGGGGATACCTATCTTGAATCTCGGAATTACAGGAGAGGTGAAGCTATTAACTCAGCCGTTCGACTCTCTATGACGGTTGTAACGATCTCGAACAGTTTGATGCTCGATCCTCTACATCATACATGAGTTTAAGGTGTCCGTCTGCTGAAACTACTACTAATTCGTTGCCATGAACCCGAAGATATAACCACGATAAAGCGGGTTATGCTCCCTGAAGATAAGGTATCAGGTGAGGAGTATGACGTTATAGCAACAGGTAACGTTCTCCAGCGGTTTGATTCTGTAATTTAATATTCATACAGTGAGTTGAGGTGTTTGCTGCAAATACGCATCAGCGAATTTACTCCTGGATTACCTGATTCTACTGTCGGAATCACTTGATATGTGAAGTTATTGAATTATCCGATCCTGTCCGTAACAGGATGGGAACGGTCTCGAACGATTTGACACTCGATCTTCAAATTTATATATGAAAATAAGGAGCCCTTCTGCTATACTGTCTACTAATTTGTTTCTGTGAGCACTAAGCACGACACACGCTACTGCGGGATATGGTAAAGGAAGGTTATCTATTCGGTAAGAAGAATGGCCCTATACTAATAAGTAATGTTCTCTGACGGATTGACCTTCTACTTTAATATTCAAACCGTGAAATATGGCGCCTGTTGTCAATGCTGCACAGCTGACTGACTCCCGGAATACCTGAAATGACTATCGAAATCACAGGATACGTGCGACCATAGACTTAGGCGCTCGACTCCCAAAGGAGGTGGGAACTTTCTCGAAAGGATTGACACCCGATTATTCTGTTCTTACATGAAAATAAGTAGTCCGTCTGCTAAAATGTCTACTAACTTGTTTCAGACAGCACTAAACGTGAAACTCGCAACTGCGTGATATGTAACTCTCTGGTAATGTATTCGGTAATAAGAAGGACTTCATACGAATTAGTAATGTTCTCCAGCGGTTTGATTGCCTACATTAATATTCATATCTTAATTTAAGGTGTCCATTGCGTACACTGAACAGCGGATTCACGGCCGGAATGCCCTGCTCGAATCTCGGAATCACAGGATCGGTGATGCTAATGACTTAGCTGTGCGAATCTCACTGAAGGTAGTATCGTTCTGGAACAGTATTCTCATCGATATTCCTACTCATACATGAAATGAAGGTGCCCATTACAAAAAGTAAAAGTGGGTAGTTTTCCTCAACTCGAATTTAGACTATGGATACAGCAGCTTAGAATATCGGATGGTAAGTTCTTCGCTACAACGTTTGACTTTATACGAACTAGTAAATTTTGCAAGTGGTATCACGGTCTACTTTAATATTCAATCCCTCAATTAAGGTGTCTAGAGCACTAACTGTCACGCGGATTTACACTCGGCATACCTGGTTTGATTTTCAGAATCACATGACCGTCGGTAAAAAGTTTGACTATATACCAATAAGTAACGTCCAACAACGGATTGATGTAGTACTTTGTTATTTAAACCGTCAGTCAAGGCGTATTGATAATACTGTTTAATGGATTTACTCTCGGATTATCTGATTTCGCTCTCGGAATCACAAGATATGTGAAAAGTTGACTAAGCTGTTCGACTCTAAAAACAGCTGGTAACGTCCTCGAACGGATTGACCATCGACATTCTAATTCATACATCAAATTACGGCGGCCGACACTGAAATATATACTAATGTATTTCACTGAGCACGAAAATATACTCCCGAAACGGCAGGATAGCTTCTACGCGTGTAAGGCTGTCGGTAAATTGTTCGACTGTATACCAATTGGCATCGCTCTAAAACGCTTTCACGCACTACTTTAATATTCAAAGCGTGAATTAACGCGTCAGTTGCGAATACCCATCTGCGGTCTTACTCTCGGCTTTCCCGTGTTGCCTCTCGGAATCACGGGACAGGTGAAACTGTTGACTTAGCCATTCGCCTCTCGCAGAAGGTGGTAACGTTCACGAACCGTTTGACAACCAACCTTTTAATTCATACATGAAGTTAAGCAGCTCGTCACTAAATTGTATACTAGTTCTTACCTATGTACGCGGTGTTATACTCCCTATACAGTGAGTCAGTTTTTCGGAGAGTATGGCTTTCTGTAAGGCATTTAACCCAGCACGAATTGTTAATGTCTTACATCGACTTGACGGCCTGCTTCAATATTCAAACCGTGAATACAGGTGTTTATTGCCAATATTTTTCAGCTGATTTGCTCCGGGAATACGAGGTTTGATACTTGACATCACAGGATACGTGAAACTATTGGCTTAGACGTTCGTCTCTCACACAAGGTCGCAACGTTCCCGATCGGTTTGATCCAGGATCTTCTATTTCGTACATACATACAGAATATTTACCCCCGGAAGATCTGGTTTAGCTTTGGGAATCACAGGATATGTGAAGTTATTGACATTGCCGTTCGAATCTCAACGAAGGTGGTAACGTTCTCAAGCAGATTGTCTCTTGATCTTGATATATATTCATAAGAATGTGGAGTCTGTCTACCGGTATGTCGACTAATTTGATTCCGTGAATAATAATCAAGGCCCACGGGACAGCGTGTTCGGTTCTCGGAAGGTAAGGTATTCGGTCAAAATAATGACTTATTACGAATTGGTAATAATCGCCGACGGTTTAACACTCTACTTTAGTATTCATACCGTGAATTAAGGTGTCCATTGCCATTTCTCAACAGCGGATTTTCTTCCGGAATACCTTGCTTGACTTTCGGATTCACAGAATAGGTGTAGCTATTAAATTAGGCGTTCGAGGCTCAAGGAATGTGGTATCGTTCTCGAAGGGTTTGAACCTCGATCTTCTAATTCGTGCATGAAATGAAGGGTCTCGTGAATAAAATGTATACTATTTCGTACCTGTGAATACGGTTCTACTCTCCCGATACAGTGAGATAGTTCCCGGATGGAAAGGCATTGTGTATCAAGTTTGACCCTACACCTACCTGTATTTCTCTACATCGGCTTGTCGCCCTGCTTTAATATTCAAACCGCGAATTATGGTGTCTATTGCCGGTACTGTTGAGCGGATTTACTTTCGGAACACCGTTTGCATCTCCGTATCACAGGATTGGCGAAGCTATTGTCTTAGCCGCTCAACTCTCTAAGAAGGTGTTGTCGTTCTGTAACGATATGTCCCTCGATAATCTTATCCATATACCAATTTAAAGGTGCCCGGCACTGAAATGAATAATAATTTCTATCTTTGGAAACGCATTTATACTCTCGATGCTGCGGGTCAGGCTCTCGGAAGGTAAGGCCTTCTGTAAGACGTTTGACTTTATAAAAATCGGTAACGTTGTTCAACGATTAGACGATCTGCTTTAACATTGATATCGCAAATTAATGTGTCTATTGCCACTACTGTTCAGTGGATTTTCCCTCGGTATGCCAGGTTTGACTCTCGGAATCAAAGGATAGGGGAAGGTATTGAATTAGCCGTTAGACTCTCAGACAGGGCGGCCAAGAACTCGAACGGATTGACCATAGACCTTCTAATTCATAGATCAGATTTATGTACCCTTCACTATAATGTATACTAATTCGCATAGCAGGTTACGATGCTTCACTCTCGATACAGCGGGATACGCTCTTGGAAGGTAGCGTATTATGTAAAAAGAATGACTATATAACAATTGGTAATGTTCTCCGACGATTTGACTCCCTACTGTAATGCTTACGCCGAGAATTTGGGTGTCGATTGCTAATACTGCTCAGCGTATTTACTCCCGGAATACCTGGTTTGATTCTCGGAATCATAGGGTAGGTGAAGCTATTTACATGGTAGTACGACTCTAGAAGTAGGAGGTAACGTTCTCACACAGTTTGACCCTCGTTATTCTGTTTCATACATGAATTGAAGGTACCGTCACTAAATTGTATACCAATAGGTTTCCTTAAGCACGTAGATACTCTCGATACGGTGGGCTAGCTTCACGGACGGTAAGACTTTCGGATAAACCTCTGACTTTATAGGAACTGGAAACGTTCTCAAACGGGGTGAGGCTCTATTTTAATATTCAACCAGTGGAGTATGGTGTTATTTCCAATACTGTTCAGCTGATTTACTCGTGATTTACCTGGTTTGACTATCGGATTCAAAGCATAGATGAAGGTATTGACTTCTCCGTTGGACAATCAATGACAGTGGTAACGTTCTCGAACGGTTCGATCATCGATCTTCTACTTCCAACCCGAAGTTACGGTTCCGGACACTGAAATAAATACTAATTTCTTTCCCTGAACACGAAGTTATACTCTCGATAGAGCTGGTTAGTATTTCGGAGGGTGAGGTCTCCGGTAAAACGTTTGTCCTTATAGCAATAGGTACGTTCTCAAACGGTTTGATGTTCTAATTTACTATTCAAACCGAGAGTCAAGGTGTCTATTGGCAATACCCTTGCAGAATGTTACCACCTCCTTTGAGAGTCGAACGGCTGAGTCAATAGCTTCACCTATACTTGTGATTGCTGGAGTCCAACCTGGTATTTCAGGAGTAAATCTGCTGAACAGTATTGGCAACAGACGCCATAATTCTCAGTATGAACATTAAAGTAGAGCGTCAAACCGTTTGAGATTGCTACCAATTGCTATAACGACATACTCTATAACGGATACCTTACCTTCCGAGAATATAACCAGCAGTATGGTGGGTATAACTTCATGTCCAGAGAATCAAATTAGATTTCATTTCAGAGACGGGATCATTAACTTCATGTGCGAATTGGAACATCGATGATCAAACCGTTCGAGAACGTTGCCACCCTCTTTCAGAGTCGAACGCATATGTCAGTAGCACCACTTATCCGGTATTCCTGAAATCGAAGCCAGGTAATCCGAGCGTAAATCCGCTGAATAGCTTTGGCAACATACAGCTTTATTTACGGCTTGAATATTACAGTAGAGCTTCAGCCGTTTGGGAACGTTACTAATTCGTGTAAAGTGAAACGTTTTCCCGAAGGCCTTACCTTCCGCGAACCTTAGAGCCTTTATCGAGTGAATAAGGTCGTGTTCAGAGAATGAAGTTAGTATTCATTACAGTGACGGCCTCCTTAACATCATGTATGAATTGGAAGATCGAAGGTCAAACCGTTCGAGAACGTTGCCACCTACTGTGAGAGACGAACCGCTAAATAAATAGCTCCACATGTCCTGTGATTCCGAATGTCAAACCAGGTATCCCAGTAATAAATGAGCTGTACAGTATGGGCAATAGACACCTCAATTCACTGTTTGAATAATAAATAGTTCGTTCGTTAATGACTCCACCATCTTTGACAGACGAGCGGTTAATTCAATCGCTTCAGCCACACAACGATACCAGGACCATCTACGGTATTCCGGTAGTAAGCCCGATGATATGCTTTGCAATAGACATCTTATTTCACGGTATGAATATTAAAGGCGGGAGTCAAACCGTCGGGGAGCACTGCCAGATCCTACAGAGACAATACTTTTTTGATTACCTTACCTTTCGGGATCCAATCCTGCTGTAGCGAGTGTCCTGCTTAATGTTAACAGAAATCGAGAGTTAAAGCTTTCGAGAACGTTACCACCTTCCCTGAGATTCGTACGGCTACGTTAATAGCTTCACGTATCCTGAGATACCGAAAGACAAACCAGATAATGCGGGGGCAAATTCGACATACAGTATTGGAAATAGACAACTCAAATCATGGTATGCATATTAACCAGTTAACTGTGGCGCCCTCGTTTGGGAGCGCGCACCGTTTCGTGCCGCCAGAAGCTAGCCATGACGCGTATACTCGTCAATCACAGGGTAAGTTGCACTGGTAAGGTATTGGATCAAAGAGATGGGATTATTTTATAAGATTGACACTTTTATTACTAATGTATATTTATTTTGTTAACATAAACATATATGACGTACTTATTAGACGAAAAAAAATATTAACTACATATGATAGAAAGAATTTAGTTTCCTACTGTGGCGTGGTATTCAGAAAAACAGGATGTTACACATAATGTTACTTTACAAATGAAGCAGCTGTAACGGGATTCTTTCCTGATCTTGCGATTATAACAACATACACACCGTCGGGTAGGGTTTTATATATTCGAAGTCCCGGGTATATAATCCAGGACATGGTTCCCGAGTATTTGTGTTACATTAGGCCTAGTTTGTGTCGATTTTTCTCCTGTTATTGGATATGATGCAGTAGCGTCCTCAACAAATTCTATCAAAAAAATTCATTCGCGATAACGTTCCATTATTATTTTTTTTTTTTTGTATAATATATATGAATCCAAACAAATAATATCTAATAGATGGAGAAGTATTTCTTTATAATTCTTTTTGAGTCTTTTTCTTGCTGTAGAGTATGCTACGATAATGACATCGCTCATGTCCACTCCACCCATTTTCATATTATAGACTATCACTATTTCTGGTTTTTTTGTTATCATTTTCCTTATCTCCATTTCTACCACATTATCATTATGCACAGTGCTCGCGATATAAAGCGCCCTCTTATCATTCCACAACATCAACATAATTATATTTTTAAATCTAGCAACGTATTCGCCTTTTTTAATATGCATTTTCATCAAGTCCGAGGAAATGCCAATCCCATTCTTTCTATTAGTGCCAACCACGTCTGTCTTATGGCTGCAGAGTTTTTCAATCAATGGAATGCTGTTGTACCAGTTGTCTAAATATGGTCTACATCCACGATCCAAAAGATTGCTACATAACTGTAGCACAATACGTGCAGAAATATTGAACTCTAAATAACGCTGGTCATATTCTGTCCCTTTTCCGGTGTATACAGAAAAATTCCATATATATCCAGATTCCCTTTCGCATAAAACAAGAAATTTCATTCCAAATCGACTTCATTTTGATGGAATATATTGTTTCCAGGATAATCGTCCTTTCCACATTAGCAATGATTCATCAATGCAAATATCCATTTCCGGAATATATAAAGCTTGGCACTTTTTCACAATATTTTCCATACCCGTTTTAATTTTAGGTACCATGGTTCTTGGCTCTATCTGATCGGAAAGTGGGTTACACTCGAAGTCGAGAAATTTGCACAAAAATGAAAATCGGTCGGCTGACATTACTTTAGAGAAAAACGGCGTACTAACGGATTCCCTTTTTGAAAGATACGTTTGTAAAGTTGGTTTTTTTACGATACCCTGCAGGATCAACAAGGCGATGAAGCATCGAATCCCATTGTTATCTGTTGGATGCCATTTCCTCATCCTTGACCGCGGCTTTAGATTCGGATGGCTTTGCAAAAATTGTTCGGCGTATAAATTCGTTTGCGCTTCTATAACACCAATAACCACATGATCTAAATATTTTTCCATATAAAACAAGCGCTTGTTCCTGATCCACCTAGGTACTATTTGTTGCAGGCCATGGTGCGCTGAAAATCGGGATGGTTCTCTGTTACTTCCTGTGATACCGCACGTAGCATTTGTATCCAGGTCTTCTTTCCCACTTTCGCCGCCCCCGGAGTCAGTATCATCCGATATAGTAGTATCGTTTTGAGTGTCAGACTGGGTGGTGTCTTCGTCGCTAATGTCTTCAGAAGACGATGAGAGTACTTGTACACGTCTCCACCTCATTGTAGGTGAAGCAACGTCATTGTCACTGCTGTAGATGTTCATTTTGTGGATACTATGAACTAAAAATTAAAATAATAGCAATTTACATATCTTTTTTGGTCAACTTTATAATATTTACGCATTTGATATTCTTACGTTACACTATACTCACTTGATAATATCCGCCGAGTCTTGATAAGATATGCACTGATAGACACTATTTGGAGCTGAAGCAACAAGATGAAGTTTGAGATCACCGAAAATTCAAAGTTACTGCACTGTTCACAAGTTTACTCTCAGGAAGTTATCGAGACTTGCGAGTATATAGTAATTAGAAATTACGAAGGAACCCTTATGTATTTTTGAATATGCAATAGAGTAGGGGTGTTGGTATTTCACTGCCTTCTGATTCGTATTTGTAACCTTTGTAAAGTGATGAAATTGGCCTATGGGCTTACTCGTGGGTGTGGACTTCCGTGGTATCAGTGTGGGGGTGTGGAGCGCATGTTTACCGGCTGGGTAGTACTT
The DNA here is from genome assembly GCF_051020765.1 of Lasioglossum baleicum. Taxonomy (NCBI): domain Eukaryota; kingdom Metazoa; phylum Arthropoda; class Insecta; order Hymenoptera; family Halictidae; genus Lasioglossum; species Lasioglossum baleicum. The sequence continues at coordinate 36,626 of NW_027470119.1, forward strand.
TACAACAACAATATGGGAGAGCTGGGGTTTTTCCAGCTTTTGAGTACTTAAGCGATGTAGAGGGCTATGAACTAATTTTGCTAGTCGTGGATTTATGAGGCTGACTGCCCTTCCAACCGTTACTTTTTATGGATGTCTGTGATTTTTAGGGACTGCCAAAAATGTCTAATTTCAGTACATGGTTCTAACATCAAACAATTGGCACTAACACTACTCGATAGCTATGTAACTTCGGACCAGCAGCCCTCAATGTACTCATTGTCAGCACCCGGTCAGCGTAATGCATTTGTCCCCTGGCGCACCATCTCTGACGGGACTATATCATAAATCAGCTTTCCGACTTTTGCTTTCGCCCCTTTTACTCTAACATCAAAAACGTTGTCATCCCACGTAAATAAATTCGTTGTGCGAACTCATAAGCTCTTTCAGCCGGTGCATATGGGGGCGCATGAGTTTATCTCAAATTATTTATATTTTTTATTCATTTGATTTATTCCGGACTGGCCAAAAAATATTCTAAACAGCTTGAAATTTGGGAATATGCTTTGTTTTTCTCAGAAATTGCAATTTAAATAGCCAATGGTCACTACTTTATGTGAATGACGTGTATGCTCGTCTATACTCAAAATCGTGCCACTTCTCCGTAACAAGTGTACTCGTTAATCACAGTTAACTGGTTAAAGCAGGCCATCAATCCATTGTAGAACATTACCTATTCGTGATGAGTTATACTCCTCACAGGATGACTTAACCTCCGAAAAACTGTTCCGCTGTATCGAGAGTATAACACTGTGGTCGGAGGTACGAACTAGTATACATTTTAGAGACGAGCACCTTAATTTCATACATGAAATAGAAGATCGAAGAACAAATCGTTCGAGAAAGTTCCCAACTTAATTGAGGATCGAACGTATAAGTCAAGAGTTTCACCCATCCTGTGATTCCGACACTCACACCTAGCATTCCTGGAGCAAATCCGCAATACGGTATTGGAAATAGACACCATAATTCGCGGCTTGAACGTTAACGTAGAGCGTCCATTCGTTTGAGAACGTTACCAACTGCTGTAAATTCAAACGATTTACCGATGACCTGACCTTCTGAAAAACTAAACCGCCGGATCTGGAGTATAACAACGTGTTCAGAGGGACGAAATACTATAAATTTTAGTGACGGGCACCTAAACTTCATATAGGAATCAGAATATTCATGGACAAACCTCTCGAGGACGATGCCGCCTTGTGTGGGAGACAAACGGCTGAGTCAATAGTCTGACGCATTCTGCGATTCCCAGAGTCATACCAGGTATTCTGGGAGAATCTCCGCTGAACAGTATTGACAATTTATACCTTAATTCGCTGATTGGATATCAAAATAGAGTGCCAAACCGTGTGAGAAGGTTACCAGTTGATATAACGCCAAACGTTCAATCCGAAAGACTTGCTGGCCGAGAAGATAACCCGCCGTATGGAGCGCAGAACGTAGTGTTTAGTGACACACATTTGTACTCAATTTAGCTGCAGCACCTTAACTCCATGTATGAATAAGAAGATCGAAAAGTTATAATGTTCGACATCGTTACTTCCTTCATGGAGAGTCGCATAGCTAAGGCAAGAGCTTCACCTACCCTGTGAATCCGAGAGTCAAATACGTAATTTCTGGAGTCATTCAGGTTTACTCTACTGGCAACGGACACATTAATTCACGGAACGAATATTAGGATAGCGCGCCAAACCATTGTAGACCTTTGCCTATTAATGTAATGTCAATCTTTTTACAAGAAGCCTCACCTACCGTGAACCAAACCCGCTGTATCGAGAGTATAACTTTGTGCTCAAAGAAACACATTGCTTTAGATTTTAGCAACGAGCAACATAATTTCTTGTATGGATTAGAAGATCGAGAGGCAAACGTTTCTAGTACTTTACCTCCTTCTTTCGGATTCGACGGGCTCAGTTAATAGTTTCATGTATCCTGGGCTTCCGAGAGGCAAACTAGCTTCTCCAGGAGTAAATTCCCGTACAGGATTGGCAATAAACACCTTAATTCTCGGATTAAAAATTAAAGCGGACAGTCATACCGTTACGTAGCATTACCTAATTGTATAAAGTTATACGTCATACAGAAAATCTAACCTTTCAAGACGCTAACCCTCTATAGCTGTGGTACAACTTCGAATTCAGAGTAGCAAACTAGTGTACATTTTGGTGACGAGCACCTTAACTTCATACAACGTCATACATTCTAATTTCATAATTAGAATATCGAGGGTCAAAGCATTCGAGAACGTTACCACCTTCTGTGAGAGACGAACGGCTAAGCCAAATACTACACTTGCCCTGCGATTGCGAGAGTCAAGCAGGCTTTCCAGGAGCAAATCCACTCAACAGTATTGGCTTTGGACGACATAACTCACGATTCGAATATTAAAGTAGACCGTCACAGTGGTTGAGACAGTTACGAATTGCTATAATTTCAATCATTTTTCAGGAGACATAACCTTCCGCGAATCTCACCAGCTTCAACGGGAGTATAATTTCGTGATCAGTGAAGCAAGTTAGTACACATTATAGTGACGGGCACTCTAATTCCTTGTATAAATTTGAAGATCGATTGCCAAACCGTTGGAGAACGATACCGCCTTCTTGAAGAGTCGAACCGATAAGTCTATATCTTCACCTATACTGGGACGCCGAGAGTGAAACGAGGAATTACTGGAGTAAGTCTGCAGAACAGTATTAGTACCATACACCTAACATCACGATATGAATATTAGTGTAGGGATTCCAACTGTCGGAAAACATTACCAATTGGAATAAAGCCATTCATTTTACCCTGGCCCAAACCTTCCGCGATCAGAATCCGCTGCAGCGATTGTGTTCCTTAGTTTTCACGAGATCAAATTATTTGATATTTCAGCAGACGGATACATTATTTTAATGCATATATAAGTATATCGAGGGCAAACCGTTCGAGAACGAAGCCACCATCTTTGGGAGTGGCACAGCTACGTCAATAACTTCAACTACACTATGATACAGATAGCCAATCCAGGCATTCTAGGAGTATATCCGCTGTACATCATTGGCAATAGACACATAATTCACGGTTTGATTATAAAAGTAAAGCGTCGAACCGTTGGAGGTCATGACCAATTCGAATAAAGTAATTCATTTGGGCGTATAACTTACCTGCCGATAAAGTTAACCCGCTGTAGGGAGTGTCTTGGTCGTTGTTGACAAAACAAGTTTATGGATATTTTAACATACGGACACCGTATTTTCATGCACGAATAGCAAAACCGAAAGTCAAATCTTTCGAGAACGATATCACCTTGTTTGAGAATAGAACGGCCGAGTGTACAGCTTCACCCATCCTGTCAAACCGAGATACAATCCAGGTAATCCGGGAGAAATCAGCTGCTCATTATAGACATTAGCCACTCTATTTCACGGTGTAAATGTTAGAGTACATAGTCAATCCTTTGTGGAACGTTACCAATTGGTATAGTGTCAAACTTTCTCCGGCGGCCTTACCATCCGAAATGATAACCCGCTGTATCGTGAGTATATCATCGTGTTCAATGGAACAAATTCCAATATATTTTAATTACGGGCACCATAACTCCATGCATGTGTTAAAAGATCGAGTGTCAATCCGCATCAGCAAGTTACATCTCTCTTTGAGGGCCGAACGGATATGTCGGTAGCTTCACCTATCCAGTGATTCGGAGTGTCAAACCAGGTATTCTAGGTGTAAATCCGCTCAATAGTGTTGCCAATAGACACCTTAATTCACGGTTTGGATAGTAAAGCAGAGCGGCAAACCGTTTGAGAGCATTGTCAATTGGTATAAAGTTAAACAGTTTACCGAACGCCTTACCTTTCACGAACCACGCCTGCTGCATCGAGAGAATAAGTTGGTGTTCACGGAAAATAATTGGTCTACATTTTAGTGACGAGCACGTCAATTTTATGCATGAATTAAAAGGTCGAGGGACAAATCGCGAGAGAACGTTACCACCTTCTGTGACAGATGAACGGCTATGTCAATACCTTTACCTACCCTGTGAGGAGAGGCAAACCAGGTATTCTGGGAATAATTCCGCCGAAGAGTTTTGGCAGTAGGCACATTATTCTCGGTTTGAATATTACAGTAGGGCGTCAAACCGTTTGAGAGCGTTACCAATTGGCTTAAAGTCAATTGCTTTACCGATGGCCTTGCCTTCGGAATAGCAAACAGGCCGTTTCGAGAGTATAACTTCGTGTTCAGAGAAATACATTAGTATATATTTTAGTGCCGGCACCTTAAATTGATCTATGAATTAGAATGTCGATGGTCAAACCGATTGAGAACGTTACCACCCTCCTTGCGTGTCGAATGGCTAGGTCTATAGCTTCACCTATCCTGTGATTTCCAGTGTCAGACCGTATATTCTGGGAGAATATCTGATAAACAGTATTGGCAATAGACAACCTCACTTAGCAGTACGAATATTATAGTAGATCGGCAAACGGTAGGAGAACATTACCAATTGGTATGACGACAATCAAATTCCCGGACTCCTTACTTTCCCCGATTCAAACCCCTGTTTATCGAGGGCATAAATACGTGCTTATAGACGAAAATTTGTATTCATTTTAGCGACAGATGCCTTTATCTCGTGGATGAATAAGGAGATCGCCAGTCAATCCGTTCGAGAACGATATCACCTTTTTGTGTCACACAGCTAAGTCAGTATCTTCACGGATCCTATTATTCCTATAATCTAATCACGTATTCCGTGAGTAAATGAGCTGTGTCGCATTTGCAATAGACACCTTAATTCTCGGTATGAATAATAAAGTGGAGCATCAAGCTGTTTGAGTGCGATACTAATTGGTATGAAGTCAAATGATTTTGTTGCGACCTTACACGCCGAAAGCCAATCGCGCTGTATCGAGAGTACAACTTGGTGTTCGGAAAATGTAATTAGCATTCATTTCAGTGATGGCCACCTTATCTTCGGGTATTAATCAGAAGATCGAAGGTCAAACCGTGCGAGAAAGTTGCCACCTTCATTGAGAGTTGCACATACGAGTGAATATCTACACCTATACTCTGATTCCCCGAGTCAAACCAGGTATTCGGGAAATAAGTCCCCTGTATAACATAGGCATTAAGCCACACAATGCAAGGAATAATTATTAAAGTACAGAGTCAAACCGCTGTAGAACGTTTCCTAGTAGTATGCAGTTATACTATTTAACGGACACCTTACCCTCCGAGGACCTAACCCGTCGTAGGTAGTATCTTGCTTAGTGTTCACTGATACGAATTAGTAGGTATTTTAGAAGACGGAACCTTATTTTTATGCATGAATAAAATAATCGAGAGTCAAACCTTGCTAGAACGATCCCACCTTCTTTAAGGAACGAACGGCTAAGCCAATTGCTGCACCTACCGTGTTATTTCGATAGTAAAACCATGTATTTCGGAAGTTTAGCCGTTGCAGCAGTATTGGAAATAGACACCTTATCTCGCGGTAGGAAAGTTAATGTACAGAACTTAACCGTTGGGGAACATTAGCAATTGGTATAATGTCAGCCATTTTACCAATTACCTTACCTACCGAGACCCTGTCCCGCTGCACCGAGTGCGTTGCTTAGTGTTCACGGATACAAATTAGTAGACATTTTAGCAGACGGAAACCATACTTTCATGTATGAATGACATTATCGTGAGTCGTCTTTACTGGAGGAACGGCTAAGTCAGTAGATTCACCTACCCCGTTATTTCGGTTATCAAACAAGGTATTTAGGGAGTCAATCCGATGAACAGTATTGGCAATAGAAACCTTATCTCGCCGTATGAACATTAAAGTAAAGAGTTTAACCTCGGGGAACATTAGCAATTGGTATAAGGTCAGCCTTTTAACAAGTAACCTTACATTCCGAGATCCTGACCCGCTGCACCGAGTGTGTTGCTTAGTGTTCTGGCATACATATTAGTAGACATTTTAGCAGACGGAAGCCCTATATTCATGGATGGATAGAAACGTCGACTGCCAAACCTTTCGAGAACGTCACCATATTCCTTGAGACTCGAACGGCAAGGTCAATAGCTTCACCTATCCTGTGACTCCGATAGAAAGACCAGGTATTCTGGGAGTAGATCCGCTTATACACCCTATTGTACGGCATAAATGTTAAAGTATAGATTCAAACCGTTGTAGGACGTTTGGTATTGGTACAGAGTCAAACACTTCACAAAAGGCCTTACCTTCGTGAAGATGTCCCGCTGTATCGAGACTAAAACTTCTTGTTCGCAGAAGCAAATTAGTATGCATTTTAGTCACGGAGACCTAAATTCCATGTATGAATTATAAGGGACGGTGTTCAAATTACTCGAGAACGTGATCACCCTTTTCGAGAGTCGAACTCCTGAATCACAAGCTCATCTATCCTGTGAATCCGAAAGTCAAACCGGGTATTATGGAAGAAAATCTGCTGAACAGTTTTGTCACTTTATACCTTAATCCACGGATTGAATATTAAGGCAGGGCGTCAAACCATCTGAGAACATTATCAATTTGTATATGGACATTCTTTATACCGAATATCTTACCTTCCGTGAATCAAACCCGCCTTATCGAGAATGTAACTTTGTCTACTAGGAAGCAAATAAGCTTCCATTTTAGGGACGGTACGCTTAATTTCATACGATAATTAGAAGATCGAGGGTAAAACAGTTCTAGAACGATACCTACATTCTATGAGTGTCGAACGGCCAAGTTAATAGCTTCACTTATCCAGGGGTTTCGATAGTCATACCATGTACTGCGGGGGTAAGTGCCCTTTACGCTATTGGCAATAGACACCTTAAATTAAAGCTGACTATCGTGCCGCTATAGAACGCTGCCAATTGCTATGGAGTGAAACCATCGGTAAAACGTTAGACTCTACCCAAATTGGAAACGTTACCAATAGGTTTGACGCAATACCGTAATATTGAAACCGTGATCTATGGACTCGATTTCCAATACTGTTCATTCGATTTACGCTCGAAATACCTGGTTTTACACTCTGAATTACAGGATAGGTGAAGCAGTTGACTCAACCGTTCGAATCTCAAAGATGGTAGTAACGTTCTCGATCTCCTATTTCACTCATGAAAGTACGGTATCCGGCACTAAGATGTGTACTCATTTGATCCTTGGAACACCTTGTTATACTCTCAGTACAGCGAGTTGTGCTTTCGGACGGAAATGTCATAAAAAGAAGCGATTGTCCTTATACCAAGTGGAAACGTTCTCAAACGGTGTGTCGCACTATTTTTATATTCTATCCGTTATTTATGGGGTCCATTGCGAATACTGATCAGCGGATGTACTCCCGTATTACCTGATATGACGCTTGGAATCACATGACAGGTGAAGCTATTGATCTAGCCGTTCGACTCATTAATAAGGGTGGTAACGATCTCGATCGGATAGACCATAGATATTCTAATTCATACATGAATTTAAGGTGCCGTCACTGAAATGAATACTAATTTCTTTATCTGAACACGAACTTATACTCTCGATGAAGGCGTTCAAGTTCGCGGATGGTAGAGCCTTCGGTAAAATGTTTTTACCTTATAGCAATTGCTAACGCTCTGAATCGGTCTGACGTTCTACGCCAATTACTCAAGCTGTGAATTAAGGGACCTATTGCCAATGCTTATCACCTTATTCACTCCGGAATACCTGGTTTGACTCTCGGAATTACAGTATAGTTGAAGCTTTCGGCTTAGCCATTCGTCTCTCAAGGAAGGTAGTAACGCTTACGAACAGTTTGACACCCGATATCCTAATTCATACATGAAATTATTGTGCCTGTCACTAGAACGTATATTGATTTGCTTCTCTGAACACGACGATATAATCCCGATACAGCTGTATAGCTTCTCGGAAAATAGGGCCTAC
>NW_027470120.1:0-44571 GCF_051020765.1 Lasioglossum baleicum
TCCAATTTCGCATACTTGCATGCAAATGCACTGATATAGCACGCGAGACAGCGATTCCGCACAGAAATACACTTCTGAAACGAAGAATCGTCGAATCTGACATAAGCTCGAATAAATCGTGGTCGTGCTTGCCGAATCGGAGTTTCCGTGCCAATTTCGCATACTCGCATGCAAATGCACTGATATAGCTCGCGAAACAGCGATTCCGCACAGAAATATACTTCTGAAACGAAGAATCGTCGAATCTGACATAAGCTCGAATAAATCGTGATCGTGATTGCCGGGTCGGAGTTTCTATTCCAATTTCTCATACTTGCATGCAAATGCACTGATCTAGCGCGCGAAACAGCGATTCCGCACAGAAATACACTTCTCAAACGAAGAATCGTCGAATCTGACATAAGCTCGAATAAATCGTGATCGTGCTTGCCGAATCGGAGTTTTCGTGCCAATTTCGCATATTTGCATACAAATGCACTGATCCAGCACGCTAAACAGCGATTCCGCACAGAAATACACTTCTGAAACGAAGAATCGTCGAATCTGACATAAGCTCGAATAAATCGTGATCGTGCTTGCCAAATCGGAGTTGCCGTGCCAATTTCGCATATCTGCATACAAATGCACTGATCTAGCACGCGAAACGGCGATTCCGCACAGAATTCATTTGTGAAACAAATAATCGTCGAATCTGACATAAGCTCGAATAAATCGTGATCGTGCTTGCCGAATCGGGGTTTTCGTGCCAATTTCGATTATTTCCATGCAAATGCACTGATCTTGCGCGCGAAACAGCGATTCCGCACAGAAATACACTTCTCAAACGAAGAATCGTCGAATCTGACATAAGCTCGAATAAATCGTGGTCGTGCTTGCCGAATCGGAGTTTCGATTCCAATTTCTCATACTTGCATGCAAATGCACTGATCTAGCGCGCGAAACAGCGATTCCGCACAGAAATACACTTCTCAAACGAAGAATCGTCGAATCTGACATAAGCTCGAATAAATCGTGATCGTGCTTGCCGAATCGGAGTTTTCGTGCCAATTTCGCATATTTGCATGCAAATGCACTGATCTAGCGCGCGAAACAGCGATTCCGCACAGAAATACACTTCTGAAACGAAGAATCGTCGAATCTGACATAAGCTCGAATAAAGCGTGATCGTGCTTGCTAAATCGGACTTTCCGTGCCAATTTCGCATATCTGCATACAAATATACTGATCTAGCACGCGAAACAGCGATTCCGCACAGAAATACACTTCTGAAACGAAGAATCGTCGAATCTGACATAGGCTCGAATAAATTGTGATCGTACTTGCCGGGTCGGAGTTTCTATTCCAATTTCGCATACTTGCATGCAAATGCACTGATATAGCACGCGAGACAGCGATTCCGCACAGAAATACACTTCTGAAACGAAGAATCGTCGAATCTGACATAAGCTCGAATAAATCGTGGTCGTGCTTGCCGAATCGGAGTTTCCGTGCCAATTTCGCATACTCGCATGCAAATGCACTGATATAGCTCGCGAAACATCGATTCCGCACAGAAATATACTTCTGAAACGAAGAATCGTCGAATCTGACATAAGCTCGAATAAATCGTGATCGTGATTGCCGGGTCGGAGTTTCTATTCCAATTTCTCATACTTGCATGCAAATGCACTGATCTAGCGCGCGAAACAGCGATTCCGCACAGAAATACACTTCTCAAACGAAGAATCGTCGAATCTGACATAAGCTCGAATAAATCGTGATCGTGCTTGCCGAATCGGAGTTTTCGTGCCAATTTCGCATATTTGCATACAAATGCACTGATCCAGCACGCTAAACAGCGATTCCGCACAGAAATACACTTCTGAAACGAAGAATCGTCGAATCTGACATAAGCTCGAATAAATCGTGATCGTGCTTGCCAAATCGGAGTTGCCGTGCCAATTTCGCATATCTGCATACAAATGCACTGATCTAGCACGCGAAACGGCGATTCCGCACAGAAATTCATTTGTGAAACAAATAATCGTCGAATCTGACATAAGCTCGAATAAATCGTGATCGTGCTTGCCGAATCGGGGTTTTCGTGCCAATTTCGATTATTTCCATGCAAATGCACTGATCGTGCGCGCGAAACAGCGATTCCGCACAGAAATACACTTCTCAAACGAAGAATCGTCGAATCTGACATAAGCTCGAATAAATCGTGGTCGTGCTTGCCGAATCGGAGTTTCGATTCCAATTTCTCATACTTGCATGCAAATGCACTGATCTAGAGCGCGAAACAGCGATTCCGCACAGAAATACACTTCTGAAACGAAGAATGTCGAAACAGACATAGGCTCGAATGAATCGTGGTCGTGCTTGCCGAATCGGAGTTTCCGTGCCAATTTCGCATACTTGCATGCAAATGCACTGATATAGCACGCGAAACAGCGATTCCGCACAGAAATACACTTCTGAAACGAAGAATCGTCGAATCTGACATAAGGTCGAATAAATCGTGGTCGTGCTTGCCGAATCGGAGTTTCCGTGCCAATTTCGCATACTTGAATGCAAATGCACTGATATAGCACGCGAAACAGCGATTCCGCACAGAAATACACTTCTCAAACGAAGAATCGTCGAATCTGACATAGGCTCGAATAAATTGTGATCGTGCTTGCCGGGTCGGAGTTTCTATTCCAATTTCGCATACTTGCATGCAAATGCACTGATATAGCACGCGAAACAGCGATTCCGCACAGAAATACACTTCTGAAACGATGAATCGTCGAATCTGACATAGGCTCGAATAAATTGTGATCGTGCTTGCCGGGTCGGATTTTCTATTCCAATTTCGCATACTTGCATGCAAATGCACTGATCTAGCGCGCGAAACAGCGATTCCGCACAGAAATACACTTCTGAAACGAAGAATCGTCGAATCTGACATAAGCTCGAATGAATCGTGGTCGTGCTTGCCGAATCGGAGTTTCCGTGCCAATTTTGCATACTTGCATGGAAATGCACTGATATAGCACGCGACACAGCGATTCCGCACAGAAATACACTTCTGAAACGAAGAATCGTCGAATCTGACATAAGCTCGAATAAATCGTGATCGTGATTGCCGGGTCGGAGTTTCGATTCCAATTTCTCATACTTGCATGCAAATGCACTGATCTAGCGCGCGAAACAGCGATTCCGCACAGAAATACACTTCTGAAACGAAGAATGTCGAAACAGACATAGCCTCGAATAAATTGTGATCGTGCTTGCCGGGTCGGATTTTCTATTCCAATTTCGCATACTTGCATGCAAATGCACTGATATAGCACGCGAAACAGCGATTCCGCACAGAAATACACTTCTGAAACGAAGAATCGTCGAATCTGTCATAAGCTCGAATAAATCGTAATCGTGATTGCCGGGTCGGAGTTTCGATTCCAATTTCTCATACTTGCATGCAAATGCACTGATCTAGCGCGCGAAACAGCGATTCCGCACAGAAATACACTTCTCAAACGAAGAATCGTCGAATCTGACATAAGCTCGAATAAATCGTGATCGTGCTTGCCGAATCGGAGTTTTCGTGCCAATTTCGCATATTTGCATACAAATGCACTGATATAGCACGCGACACAGCGATTCCGCACAGAAATACACTTCTGAAACGAAGAATCGTCGAATCTGACATAAGCTCGAATAAATCGTGATCGTGCTTGCCAAATCGGAGTTGCCGTGCCAATTTCGCATATCTGCATACAAATATACTGATCTAGCACGCGAAACAGCGATTCCGCACAGAAATACACTTCTGAAACGAAGAATCGTCGAATCTGACATAGGCTCGAATAAATTGTGATCGTACTTGCCGGGTCTGAGTTTCTATTCCAATTTCGCATACTTGCATGCAAATGCACTGATATAGCACGCGAGACAGCGATTCCGCACAGAAATACACTTCTGAAACGAAGAATCGTCGAATCTGACATAAGCTCGAATAAATCGTGGTCGTGCTTGCCGAATCGGAGTTTCCGTGCCAATTTCGCATACTTGCATGCAAATGCACTGATATAGCACGCGAAACAGCGATTCCGCACAGAAATACACTTCTGAAACGAAGAATCGTCGAATCTGACATAAGCTCGAATAAATCGTGATCGTGATTGCCGGGTCGGAGTTTCTATTCCAATTTCTCATACTTGCATGCAAATGCACTGATATAGCACGCGAAACAGCGATTCCGCACAGAAATACACTTCTGAAACGAAGAATCGTCGAACCTGACATAAGCTCGAATAAATCGTGATCGTGATAGCCGGATCGGAGTTTCGATTCCAATTTCTCATACTTGCATGCAAATGCACTGATCTAGCGCGCGAAACAGCGATTCCGCACAGAAATACACTTCTCAAACGAAGAATCGTCGAATCTGACATAAGCTCGAATAAATCGTGATCGTGCTTGCCAAATCGGACTTTCCGTGCCAATTTCGCATATCTGCATACAAATATACTGATCTAGCACGCGAAACAGCGATTCCGCACAGAAATACACTTCTGAAACGAAGAATCGTCGAATCTGACATAGGCTCGAATAAATTGTGATCGTACTTGCCGGGTCGGAGTTTCTATTCCAATTTCGCATACTTGCATGCAAATGCACTGATATAGCACGCGAGACAGCGATTCCGCACAGAAATACACTTCTGAAACGAAGAATCGTCGAATCTGACATAAGCTCGAATAAATCGTGGTCGTGCTTGCCGAATCGGAGTTTCCGTGCCAATTTCGCATACTTGCATGCAAATGCACTAATATAGCACGCGAAACAGCGATTCCGCACAGAAATACACTTCTGAAACGAAGAATCGTCGAATCTGACATAAGCACGAATAAATCGTGATCGTGATTGCCGGGTCGGAGTTTCTATTCCAATTTCTCATACTTGCATGCGAATGCACTGATCTAGCGCGCGAAACAGCGATTCCGCACAGAAATACACTTCTCAAACGAAGAATCGTCGAATCTGACATAAGCTCGAATAAATCGTGATCGTGCTTGCCGAATCGGAGTTTTCGTGCCAATTTCGCATATTTGCATGCAAATGCACTGATCTAGCGCGCGAAACAGCGATTCCGCACAGAAATACACTTCTGAAACGAAGAATCGTCGAATCTGACATAAGCTCGAATAAAGCGTGATCGTGCTTGCTAAATCGGACTTTCCGTGCCAATTTCGCATATCTGCATACAAATATACTGATCTAGCACGCGAAACAGCGATTCCGCACAGAAATACACTTCTGAAACGAAGAATCGTCGAATCTGACATAGGCTCGAATAAATTGTGATCGTACTTGCCGGGTCGGAGTTTCTATTCCAATTTCGCATACTTGCATGCAAATGCACTGATATAGCACGCGAGACAGCGATTCCGCACAGAAATACACTTCTGAAACGAAGAATCGTCGAATCTGACATAAGCTCGAATAAATCGTGGTCGTGCTTGCCGAATCGGAGTTTCCGTGCCAATTTCGCATACTCGCATGCAAATGCACTGATATAGCTCGCGAAACAGCGATTCCGCACAGAAATATACTTCTGAAACGAAGAATCGTCGAATCTGACATAAGCTCGAATAAATCGTGATCGTGATTGCCGGGTCGGAGTTTCTATTCCAATTTCTCATACTTGCATGCAAATGCACTGATCTAGCGCGCGAAACAGCGATTCCGCACAGAAATACACTTCTCAAACGAAGAATCGTCGAATCTGACATAAGCTCGAATAAATCGTGATCGTGCTTGCCGAATCGGAGTTTTCGTGCCAATTTCGCATATTTGCATACAAATGCACTGATCCAGCACGCTAAACAGCGATTCCGCACAGAAATACACTTCTGAAACGAAGAATCGTCGAATCTGACATAAGCTCGAATAAATCGTGATCGTGCTTGCCAAATCGGAGTTGCCGTGCCAATTTCGCATATCTGCATACAAATGCACTGATCTAGCACGCGAAACGGCGATTCCGCACAGAAATTCATTTGTGAAACAAATAATCGTCGAATCTGACATAAGCTCGAATAAATCGTGATCGTGCTTGCCGAATCGGGGTTTTCGTGCCAATTTCGATTATTTCCATGCAAATGCACTGATCTTGCGCGCGAAACAGCGATTCCGCACAGAAATACACTTCTCAAACGAAGAATCGTCGAATCTGACATAAGCTCGAATAAATCGTGGTCGTGCTTGCCGAATCGGAGTTTCGATTCCAATTTCTCATACTTGCATGCAAATGCACTGATCTAGCGCGCGAAACAGCGATTCCGCACAGAAATACACTTCTCAAACGAAGAATCGTCGAATCTGACATAAGCTCGAATAAATCGTGATCGTGCTTGCCGAATCGGAGTTTTCGTGCCAATTTCGCATATTTGCATGCAAATGCACTGATCTAGCGCGCGAAACAGCGATTCCGCACAGAAATACACTTCTGAAACGAAGAATCGTCGAATCTGACATAAGCTCGAATAAAGCGTGATCGTGCTTGCTAAATCGGACTTTCCGTGCCAATTTCGCATATCTGCATACAAATATACTGATCTAGCACGCGAAACAGCGATTCCGCACAGAAATACACTTCTGAAACGAAGAATCGTCGAATCTGACATAGGCTCGAATAAATTGTGATCGTACTTGCCGGGTCGGAGTTTCTATTCCAATTTCGCATACTTGCATGCAAATGCACTGATATAGCACGCGAGACAGCGATTCCGCACAGAAATACACTTCTGAAACGAAGAATCGTCGAATCTGACATAAGCTCGAATAAATCGTGGTCGTGCTTGCCGAATCGGAGTTTCCGTGCCAATTTCGCATACTCGCATGCAAATGCACTGATATAGCTCGCGAAACATCGATTCCGCACAGAAATATACTTCTGAAACGAAGAATCGTCGAATCTGACATAAGCTCGAATAAATCGTGATCGTGATTGCCGGGTCGGAGTTTCTATTCCAATTTCTCATACTTGCATGCAAATGCACTGATCTAGCGCGCGAAACAGCGATTCCGCACAGAAATACACTTCTCAAACGAAGAATCGTCGAATCTGACATAAGCTCGAATAAATCGTGATCGTGCTTGCCGAATCGGAGTTTTCGTGCCAATTTCGCATATTTGCATACAAATGCACTGATCCAGCACGCTAAACAGCGATTCCGCACAGAAATACACTTCTGAAACGAAGAATCGTCGAATCTGACATAAGCTCGAATAAATCGTGATCGTGCTTGCCAAATCGGAGTTGCCGTGCCAATTTCGCATATCTGCATACAAATGCACTGATCTAGCACGCGAAACGGCGATTCCGCACAGAAATTCATTTGTGAAACAAATAATCGTCGAATCTGACATAAGCTCGAATAAATCGTGATCGTGCTTGCCGAATCGGGGTTTTCGTGCCAATTTCGATTATTTCCATGCAAATGCACTGATCGTGCGCGCGAAACAGCGATTCCGCACAGAAATACACTTCTCAAACGAAGAATCGTCGAATCTGACATAAGCTCGAATAAATCGTGGTCGTGCTTGCCGAATCGGAGTTTCGATTCCAATTTCTCATACTTGCATGCAAATGCACTGATCTAGAGCGCGAAACAGCGATTCCGCACAGAAATACACTTCTGAAACGAAGAATGTCGAAACAGACATAGGCTCGAATGAATCGTGGTCGTGCTTGCCGAATCGGAGTTTCCGTGCCAATTTCGCATACTTGCATGCAAATGCACTGATATAGCACGCGAAACAGCGATTCCGCACAGAAATACACTTCTGAAACGAAGAATCGTCGAATCTGACATAAGGTCGAATAAATCGTGGTCGTGCTTGCCGAATCGGAGTTTCCGTGCCAATTTCGCATACTTGAATGCAAATGCACTGATATAGCACGCGAAACAGCGATTCCGCACAGAAATACACTTCTCAAACGAAGAATCGTCGAATCTGACATAAGCTCGAATAAATCGTGGTCGTGCTTGCCGAATCGGAGTTTCGATTCCAATTTCTCATACTTGCATGCAAATGCACTGATCTAGCGCGCGAAACAGCGATTCCGCACAGAAATACACTTCTGAAACGAAGAATGTCGAAACAGACATAGGCTCGAATGAATTGTGGTAGTGCTTGCCGAATCGGAGTTTCCGTGCCAATTTCGCATACTTGCATGCAAATGCACTGATATAGCACGCGAAACAGCGATTCCGCACAGAAATACACTTCTGAAACGAAGAATCGTCGAATCTGACATAAGCTCGAATAAATCGTGATCGTGATTGCCGGGTCGGAGTTTCGATTCCAATTTCTCATACTTGCATGCGAATGCACTGATCTAGCGCGCGAAACAGCGATTCCGCACAGAAATACACTTCTGAAACGAAGAATCGTCGAATCTGACATAGGCTCGAATAAATTGTGATCGTGCTTGCCGGGTCGGAGTTTCTATTCCAATTTCGCATACTTGCATGCAAATGCACTGATATAGCACGCGAAACAGCGATTCCGCACAGAAATACACTTCTGAAACGATGAATCGTCGAATCTGACATAGGCTCGAATAAATTGTGATCGTGCTTGCCGGGTCGGATTTTCTATTCCAATTTCGCATACTTGCATGCAAATGCACTGATCTAGCGCGCGAAACAGCGATTCCGCACAGAAATACACTTCTGAAACGAAGAATCGTCGAATCTGACATAAGCTCGAATAAATCGTGATCGTGATTGCCGGGTCGGAGTTTCGATTCCAATTTCTCATACTTGCATGCAAATGCACTGATCTAGCGCGCGAAACAGCGATTCCGCACAGAAATACACTTCTGAAACGAAGAATGTCGAAACAGACATAGCCTCGAATAAATTGTGATCGTGCTTGCCGGGTCGGATTTTCTATTCCAATTTCGCATACTTGCATGCAAATGCACTGATATAGCACGCGAAACAGCGATTCCGCACAGAAATACACTTCTGAAACGAAGAATCGTCGAATCTGTCATAAGCTCGAATAAATCGTAATCGTGATTGCCGGGTCGGAGTTTCGATTCCAATTTCTCATACTTGCATGCAAATGCACTGATCTAGCGCGCGAAACAGCGATTCCGCACAGAAATACACTTCTCAAACGAAGAATCGTCGAATCTGACATAAGCTCGAATAAATCGTGATCGTGCTTGCCGAATCGGAGTTTTCGTGCCAATTTCGCATATTTGCATACAAATGCACTGATATAGCACGCGACACAGCGATTCCGCACAGAAATACACTTCTGAAACGAAGAATCGTCGAATCTGACATAAGCTCGAATAAATCGTGATCGTGCTTGCCAAATCGGAGTTGCCGTGCCAATTTCGCATATCTGCATACAAATATACTGATCTAGCACGCGAAACAGCGATTCCGCACAGAAATACACTTCTGAAACGAAGAATCGTCGAATCTGACATAGGCTCGAATAAATTGTGATCGTACTTGCCGGGTCTGAGTTTCTATTCCAATTTCGCATACTTGCATGCAAATGCACTGATATAGCACGCGAGACAGCGATTCCGCACAGAAATACACTTCTGAAACGAAGAATCGTCGAATCTGACATAAGCTCGAATAAATCGTGGTCGTGCTTGCCGAATCGGAGTTTCCGTGCCAATTTCGCATACTTGCATGCAAATGCACTGATATAGCACGCGAAACAGCGATTCCGCACAGAAATACACTTCTGAAACGAAGAATCGTCGAATCTGACATAAGCTCGAATAAATCGTGATCGTGATTGCCGGGTCGGAGTTTCTATTCCAATTTCTCATACTTGCATGCGAATGCACTGATCTAGCGCGCGAAACAGCGATTCCGCACAGAAATACACTTCTCAAACGAAGAATCGTCGAATCTGACATAAGCTCGAATAAATCGTGATCGTGCTTGCCGAATCGGAGTTTTCGTGCCAATTTCGCATATTTGCATGCAAATGCACTGATCTAGCGCGCGAAACAGCGATTCCGCACAGAAATACACTTCTGAAACGAAGAATCGTCGAATCTGACATAAGCTCGAATAAAGCGTGATCGTGCTTGCTAAATCGGACTTTCCGTGCCAATTTCGCATATCTGCATACAAATATACTGATCTAGCACGCGAAACAGCGATTCCGCACAGAAATACACTTCTGAAACGAAGAATCGTCGAATCTGACATAGGCTCGAATAAATTGTGATCGTACTTGCCGGGTCGGAGTTTCTATTCCAATTTCGCATACTTGCATGCAAATGCACTGATATAGCACGCGAGACAGCGATTCCGCACAGAAATACACTTCTCAAACGAAGAATCGTCGAATCTGACATAAGCTCGAATAAATCGTGATCGTGATTGCCGGGTCGGAGTTTCTATTCCAATTTCTCATACTTGCATGCAAATGCACTGATGTAGCGCGCGAAACAGCGATTCCGCACAGAAATACACTTCTCAAACGAAGAATCGTCGAATCTGACATAAGCTCGAATAAATCGTGATCGTGCTTGCCGAATCGGAGTTTTCGTGCCAATTTCGCATATTTGCATACAAATTCACTGATATAGCACGCGACACAGCGATTCCGCACAGAAATACACTTCTGAAACGAAGAATCGTCGAATCTGACATAAGCTCGAATAAATCGTGATCGTGCTTGCCGAATCGGAGTTTTCGTGCCAATTTCGCATATTTGCATGCAAATGCACTGATCTAGCGCGCGAAACAGCGATTCCGCACAGAAATACATTTCTCAAACGAAGAATCGTCGAATCTGACATAAGCTCGAATAAATCGTGGTCGTGCTTGCCGAATCGGAGTTTCCTTACCAATTTCGCATATTTGCATACAAATGCACTGATCTAGCACGCTAAACAGCGATACCGTACAGAAATTCATTTGTGAAACGAATAATCGTTGAATCTGACATAAGCTCGAATAAATCATGATCTTGCTTGCCAAATCGGAGTTTTCGTGCCAATTTCGCATATTTGCATGCAGATGCACTGATCTAGCGCGCGAAACAGCGATTTCGCACAGAAATACACTTCTGAAACGAAGAATCGTCGAATCTGACATAAGCTCGAATAAATCGTGGTCGTGCTTGTCGAATCGGAGTTTCCGTACGAATTTCGCATATTTGCATACAAATGCACTGATCTAGCACGCTAAACAGCGATACCGTACAGAAATTCATTTGTGAAACGAATAATCGTCGAATCTGACATAAGCTCGAATAAATCGTGATCGTGCTTGCCGAATCGGAGTTTTCGTGCCAATTTCGCATATTTGCATGCAAATGCACTGATCTAGCGCGGAAAACAGCGATTCCACACAGAAATACACTTCTGAAACGAAGAATGTCGAAACAGACATAGGCTCGAATGAATCGTGGTCGTGCTTGCCGAATCGGAGTTTCCGTGCCAATTTCGCATACTTGCATGCAAATGCACTGATATAGCACGCGAAACAGCGATTCCGCACAGAAATACACTTCTGAAACGATGAATCGTCGAATCTGACATAGGCTCGAATAAATTGTGATCGTGCTTGCCGGGTCGGATTTTCTATTCCAATTTCGCATACTTGCATGCAAATGCACTGATCTAGCGCGCGAAACAGCGATTCCGCACAGAAATACACTTCTGAAACGAAGAATCGTCGAATCTGACATAAGCTCGAATGAATCGTGGTCGTGCTTGCCGAATCGGAGTTTCCGTGCCAATTTTGCATACTTGCATGGAAATGCACTGATATAGCACGCGACACAGCGATTCCGCACAGAAATACACTTCTGAAACGAAGAATCGTCGAATCTGACATAAGCTCGAATAAATCGTGATCGTGATTGCCGGGTCGGAGTTTCGATTCCAATTTCTCATACTTGCATGCAAATGCACTGATCTAGCGCGCGAAACAGCGATTCCGCACAGAAATACACTTCTGAAACGAAGAATGTCGAAACAGACATAGCCTCGAATAAATTGTGATCGTGCTTGCCGGGTCGGATTTTCTATTCCAATTTCGCATACTTGCATGCAAATGCACTGATATAGCACGCGAAACAGCGATTCCGCACAGAAATACACTTCTGAAACGAAGAATCGTCGAATCTGACATAAGCTCGAATAAATCGTGATCGTGATTGCCGGGTCGGAGTTTCGATTCCAATTTCTCATACTTGCATGCAAATGCACTGATCTAGCGCGCGAAACAGCGATTCCGCACAGAAATACACTTCTCAAACGATTAATCGTCGAATCTGACATAAGCTCGAATAAATCGTGATCGTGCTTGCCAAATCGGACTTTCCGTGCCAATTTCGCATATCTGCATACAAATATACTGATCTAGCACGCGAAACAGCGATTCCGCACAGAAATACACTTCTGAAACGAAGAATCGTCGAATCTGACATAGGCTCGAATAAATTGTGATCGTACTTGCCGGGTCGGAGTTTCTATTCCAATTTCGCATACTTGCATGCAAATGCACTGATATAGCACGCGAGACAGCGATTCCGCACAGAAATACACTTCTGAAACGAAGAATCGTCGAATCTGACATAAGCTCGAATAAATCGTGGTCGTGCTTGCCGAATCGGAGTTTCCGTGCCAATTTCGCATACTTGCATGCAAATGCACTGATATAGCACGCGAAACAGCGATTCCGCACAGAAATACACTTCTGAAACGAAGAATCGTCGAATCTGACATAAGCTCGAATAAATCGTGATCGTGATTGCCGGGTCGGAGTTTCTATTCCAATTTCTCATACTTGCATGCAAATGCACTGATGTAGCGCGCGAAACAGCGATTCCGCACAGAAATACACTTCTCAAACGAAGAATCGTCGAATCTGACATAAGCTCGAATAAATCGTGATCGTGCTTGCCGAATCGGAGTTTTCGTGCCAATTTCGCATATTTGCATGCAAATGCACTGATCTAGCGCGCGAAACAGCGATTCCGCACAGAAATACATTTCTCAAACGAAGAATCGTCGAATCTGACATAAGCTCGAATAAATCGTGGTCGTGCTTGCCGAATCGGAGTTTCCGTACCAATTTCGCATATTTGCATACAAATGCACTGATCTAGCACGCTAAACAGCGATACCGTACAGAAATTCATTTGTGAAACGAATAATCGTTGAATCTGACATAAGCTCGAATAAATCATGATCTTGCTTGCCAAATCGGAGTTTTCGTGCCAATTTCGCATATTTGCATGCAGATGCACTGATCTAGCGCGCGAAACAGCGATTTCGCACAGAAATACACTTCTCAAACGAAGAATCGTCGAATCTGACATAAGCTCGAATAAATCGTGGTCGTGCTTGCCGAATCGGAGTTTCCGTACGAATTTCGCATATTTGCATACAAATGCACTGATCTAGCACGCTAAACAGCGATACCGTACAGAAATTCATTTGTGAAACGAATAATCGTCGAATCTGACATAAGCTCGAATAAATCGTGATCGTGCTTGCCGAATCGGAGTTTTCGTGCCAATTTCGCATATTTGCATGCAAATGCACTGATCTAGCGCGCGAAACAGCGATTCCACACAGAAATACACTTCTGAAACGAAGAATCGTCGAATCTGACATAAGCTCGAATAAATCGTGATCGTGTTTGTGCGGATCGGAGTTTCTGTGCCAATTTGGCATATTTGCATGCAAATGCACTGATCTAACACGCGAAACGGCGATTCCGCACAGAAATTCATTTGTGAAACAAATAATCGACGAATCTGACATAAGCTCGAATAAATCGTGATCGTGCTTGCCGAATCGGAGTTTTCGTGCCAATTTCGCATATTTGCATGCGAATGCACTGATCTAGCGCGCGAAACAGCGATTCCGCACAGAAATACACTTCTGAAACGAAAAATCGTCGAATCTGACATAAGCTCGAATAAATCGTGATCGTGCTTGCCGGGTCGCGATTGGTCTGTCATCGCCAACCACCCCACCAACCCCCCCCCCCACCCTTTAAAATTAATGGAAAATGTAAACCTAAACGTAGAGTCGGATTCGTAACCTCGAAGTTACAAGTCGATTCGCTCAACTATCAAGGGAGAGTAAACGCGGCGACTGTGGCGGCACTCGCCACCGATGCGAAGTCAGCGTCGCAAAGTTGGCGTTCAATTCGAACGTTTGAATCAGTTATTTTCTTTCGGGCCCTTTTCAGCCCTGAACCGTGGAAGCGCCGAAATTCGGGTTTCATTTTTAACGCGGCAGCTTATACCCCCCGAGCGTTACCGACCACTGCCGGTGGTGGTCGGTAACTTATCCTCCGCCGAGGTCGACGCGCGTTACCGATGCACAGGTAAAAAATTTTTCGCGAATTTTCGCGAATTTTTCGCGCGGTTAACCTTCGTCTCCGCGTCCTCTGTCCGACGAGCCTACTCTCGCCCGCAACCGTCGACCGGGTCTCGAGCTATACGGCGACAAAAAAACTTTGATTTTTCACTAATTTGACGTCATCGAAAAAGTTACGGCCAACTGGGAATTAAAGGTATATCGCCTTCACGAATTCTCCGGGAGCCCGTGGGGCCTTCGGCCCCGCTCGGCTCGAGGTCGAGATCGTCGGTAGCGCCGATGGTGGCGGGGAGGCGCGCGATTGGTCTGTCATCGCCAACCCCCCCACCCCCCCCTTAAAAATTAATGGAAAATGTAAACCAAAACGTAGAGTCGGATTCGTAACCTCGAAGTCACGAGTCGATCCGCTCAACTATCAGGAGAGAGTAATTACGGCGACTGTGTCGGCACTCGCCACCGATGCGAAGTCAGCGTCGCGAAGTTGGCGTTAAATTCGAACGTTTGAATCAGTTATTTTCTTTCGGGCCCTTTTCAGCCCTGAACCGTGGAAGCGCCGAAATTCGGGTTTCATTTTTAACGCGGCAGCTTATAACCCCCCGAGCGCTACCGACCACTGCCGGTGGTGGTCGGTAAGTTATCCTCCGCCGAGGTCGACGCGCGTTACCGATGCACACGTAAAAAATTATTCGAGAATTTTTCGCGAAAAATTCGCGAAAAATTCGCGAAAAATTCGCGAAAAATTCTCGAATAATTTTTCGCGCGGTAAAACTTCGTCTCCGCGTCCTCCGTCCCACGAGCCTACTCTCGCCCGCGCCCGTCGGCCCGTTCTCGAGCAATACGGCGACAAAGAAATCGCAAAATTTCACTAATTTGACGTCACCGAAAAAGTTACGGCCAACTGGGAATTAAAGGTATATCGCCTTCACGAATTTTCCGGGAGCACATCGGGCCTTCGGCCCCGCTCGGCTCGGCTCGGTTCGGCTCGAGGTCTAGGTCGTCGGTAGCGACGATGGTGGCGGGGAGGCGCGCGATTGGTCTGTCATCGCCAAACACCCCACGCCCCCCCACCCTTTAAAATTAATGGAAAATGTAAACCTAAACGTAGAGTCGGATTCGTAACCTCGAAGTTACAAGTCGATTCGCTCAACTATCAAGGGAGAGTAAACGCGGCGACTGTGGCGGCACTCACCACCGATGCGAAGTCAGCGTCGCAAAGTTGGCGTTCAATTCGAACGTTTGAATCAGTTATTTTCTTTCGGGCCCTTTTCAGCCCTGAACCGTGGAAGTGCCGAAATTCGGGTTTCATTTTTAACGCGGCAGCTTATACCCCCCGACCGTTACCGACCACTGCCGGTGGTGGTCGGTAACTTATCCTCCGCCGAGGTCGACGCGCGTTATCGATGCACAGGTAAAAAATTTTTCGCGAATTTTCGCGAATTTTTCGCGCGGTTAACCTTCGTCTCCGCGTCCTCCGTCCGACGAGCCTACTCTCGCCCGCAACCGTCGACCGGGTCTCGAGCTATACGTAGACAAAAAAACTTTGATTTTTCACTAATTTGACGTCATCGAAAAAGTTACGGCCAACTGGGAATTAAAGGTATATCGCCTTCACGAATTTTCCGGGAGCCCGTCGGGCCTTCGGCCCCGCTCGACTCGGCTCGGCTCGAGGTCGAGGTCGTCGGTAGCGACGATGGTGGCGGGGAGGCGCGCGATTGGTCTGTCATCGCCAACCCCCCACCCCCCCACCCTTTAAAATTAATGGCAAATGTAAACCTGAACGTAGAGTCGGATTCGTAATCTCGAAGTCACGAGTCGATTCGCTCAACTATCAGGGGAGAGTAATTGCGGCGACTGTGGCGGCACTCGCCACCGATGCGAAGTCAGCGTCGCGAAGTTGGCGTTAAATTCGAACGTTTGAATCAGTTATTTTCTTTCGGGCCCTTTTGAGCCCTGAACCGTGGAAGCGCCGAAATTCGGGTTTCATTTTTAACGCGGCAGCTTATACCCCCCGAGCGTTACCGACCACTGCCGGTGATGTTCGGTAACTTTTTCTCCGCTGAGGTCGACGCGCGTTACCAATGCACATGTAACAAATTTTTCGAGAATCTTTCGCGAATTTTTCGCCCGGTAAACCTTCGTCTCCGCGTCCTCTGTCCGACGAGCCTACTCTCGCCCGCACCCGTCGACCGGTTCTCGAGCTATACGGCGACAAAGAAATCGCAAAATTTCACTAATTTGACGTCATCGAAGAAGTTACGGCCAACTGGGAATTAAAGGTATATCGACTTCATGAATTTTCCGGGAGCCCATCGGGCCTTCGGCCCCGCTCGGCTCGGCTCGGCTCGAGGTCGAGGTCGTCGGTAGCGACGATGGTGGCGGGAAGGAGCGCGATTGGTCTGTCATCGCCATCCTCCCACCAACCCCCGTCCCTTTAAAATTAATGGAAAATGTAAACCTAAACGTAGAGTCGGATTCGTAACCTCGAAGTTACAAGTCGATTCGCTCAACTATCAAGGGAGAGTAAACGCGGCGACTGTGGCGGCACTCGCCACCTATGCGAAGTCAGCGTCGCGAAGTTGGCGTTCAATTCGAGCGTTTGAGTCAGTTATTTTCTTTCGGGCCCTTTTCAGCACTGAACATTGGAAGCGCCGAAATTCGGGTTTCATTTTTAACGCGGCAGCTTATATCCCCCGAGCGTTACCGACCACTGCCGGTGGTTGTCGGTAAGTTATCCTCCGCCGAGGTCGACGCGCGTTACCGATGCACACGTAAAAAATTTTTCGAGAATCTTACGCGATTTTTTCGCGCGATTAACCTTCGTCTCCGCGTCCTCCGTCCGACGAGCCTACTCTCGCCCGCAACCGTCGACCGGGTCTCGAGCTATACGGCGACAAAAAAACTTTGATTTTTCACTAATTTGACGTCATCGAAAAAGTTACAGCCAACTGGGAATTAAAGGTATATCACCTGCACGAATTTTCCGGGAGCCCATCGGGCCTTCGGCCCCGCTCGGCTCGGCTCGGCTCGGCTCGAGGTCGAGTTCGTCGAAAGCGACGATGGTGGCGGTGAGGCGCGCGATTGGTCTGTCATCGCCAACCACCCCACCACCACCCCGTCCCTTTAAAATTAATGGAAAAGGTAAACCTAAACGTAGAGTCGGATTCGTAATCTCGAAGTTACAAGTCGATTCGCTCAACTCTCAGGGGAGAGTAAACGCGGCGACTGTAGCGGCACTCGCCACCGATGCGAAGTCAGCGTCGCGAAGTTGGCGTTCAATTCGAACGTTTGAATCAGTTATTTTCTTTCGGGCCCTTTTGAGCCCTGAACATTGGAAGCGCCGAAATTCGGGTTTCATTTTTAACGCGGCAGCTTATACCCCCCGAGCGTTACCGACCACTGCCGGTGATGTTCGGTAACTTTTTCTCCGCCGAGGTCGACGCGCGTTACCGATGCACATGTAACAAATTTTTCGAGAATCTTTCGCGAATTTTTCGCGCGGTAAACCTTCGCCTCCGCGTCCTCCGTCTGACGAGCCTACTCTCGCCCGCACCCGTCGTCCGGTTCTCGAGCTATACGGCGACAAAGAAATCGCAAAATTTCACTAATTTGACGTCATCGAAGAAGTTACGGCCAACTGGGAATTAAAGGTATATCGCCTTCACGAATTTTCCGGGAGCCCGTCGGGCCTTCGGCCCCGCTCGGCTCGGCTCGGCTCGAAGTCTAGGTCGTCGGTAGCGACGATGGTGGCGGGGAGGCGCACGATTGGTCTGTCATCGCCAACCACCCCTCCGTCCCTTTAAAATTAATGGAAAAAGTAAACCTAAACGTAGAGTCGGATTCGTAACCTCGAAGTTACAAGTCGATTCGCTCAACTCTCAGGGGAAAGTAAACGCGGCGACTGTGGCGGCACTCGCCACCGATGCGAAGTCAGCGTCGCGAAGTAGGCGTTAAATTCTAACGTTTGAATCAGTTATTTTCTTTCGGGCCCTTTTCAGCACTGAACCGTGGAAGCGCCGAAATCCGGGTTTCATTTTTAACGCGGCAGCTTATATCCCCCGAGCATTACCGACCACTGCCGGTGGTTGTCGGTAAGTTATCCTCCGCCGAGGTCGACGCGCGTTACCGATGCACACGTAAAAAATTTTTCGAGAATCTTTCGCGATTTTTTCGCGCGATTAACCTTCGTCTCCGCGACCTCCGTCCGACGAGCCTACTCTCGCCCGCAACCGTCGACCGGGTCTCGAGCTATACGGCGACAAAAAAACTTTGATTTTTCACTAATTTGACGTCATCGAAAAAGTTACGGCCAACTGGGAATTAAAGGTATATCACCTTCACGAATTTTCCGGGAGCCCATCGGGACTTCGGCCCCGCTCGGCTCGGCTCGGTTCGGCTCGAGGTCGAGGTCGTCGATAGCGACGATGGAAAATGTAAACCTAAACGTAGAGTCGGATTCGTAATCTCGAAGTCACGAGTCGATTCGCTCAACTATCAGGGGAGAGTAATTGCGGTGACTGTGGCGGCACTCGCCACCGATGCGAAGTCAGCGTCGCGAAGTTGGCGTTAAATTCGAACGTTTGAATCAGTTATTTTCTTTCGGGCCCTTTTGAGCCCTGATCCGTGGAAGCGCCGAAATTCGGGTTTCATTTTTAACGCGGCAGCTTATACCCCCCGAGCATTACCGACCACTGCCGGTGATGTTCGGTAACTTTTTCTCCGCCGAGGTCGACGCGCGTTACCGATGCACATGTAACAAATTTTTCGAGAATCTTTCGCGAATTTTTCGCGCGGTAAACCTTCGTCTCCGCGTCCTCCGTCCGACGAGCCTACTCTCGCCCGCACCCGTCGACCGGTTCTCGAGCTATACGGCGACAAAGTAATCGCAAAATTTCACTAATTTGACGTCATCGAAGAAGTTACGTCCAACTGGGAATTAAAGGTATATCGCCTTCACGAATTTTCCGGGAGCCCGTCGGGCCTTCGGCCCCGCTCGGCTCGGCTCGGCTCGAAGTCTAGGTCGTCGGTAGCGACGATGGTGGCAGGGAAGCGCGCGATTGGTCTGTCATCGCCAACCACCCCACCACCCCTCCGTCCCTTTAAAATTAATGGAAAAAGTAAACCTAAACGTAGAGTCGGATTCGTAACCTCGAAGTTACATGTCGATTCGCTCAACTCTCAGGGGAGAGTAAACGCGGCGACTGTAGCGGCACTCGCCACCGATGCGAAGTCAGCGTCGCAAAGTTGGCGTTCAATTCGAACGTTTGAATCAGTTATTTTCTTTCGGGCCCTTTTCAGCCCTGAACCGTGGAAGCGCCGAAATTCGGGTTTCATTTTTAACGCGGCAGCTTATACCCCCCGAGCGTTACCGACCACTGCCGGTGGTGGTCGGTAACTTATCCTCCGCCGAAGTCGACGCGCGTTACCGATGCACACGTAAAAAATTTTTCGAGAATCTTTCGCGAATTTTTCGGGCGGTAAACCTTCGTCTCCGCGTCCTCCGTCCGACGAGCCCACTCTCGCCCGCAACCGTCGACCGGGTCTCGAGCTATACGGCGACAAAAAAACTTTGATTTTTCACTAATTTGACGTCATCGAAAAAGTTACGGCCAACTGGGAATTAAAGGTATATCGCCTTCACGAATTCTCCGGGAGCCCGTGGGGCCTTCGGCCCCGCTCGGCTCGAGGTCGAGATCGTCGGTAGCGCCGATGGTGGCGGGGAGGCGCGCGATTGGTCTGTCATCGCCAACCCCCCCACCCCCCCCTTAAAAATTAATGGAAAATGTAAACCAAAACGTAGAGTCGGATTCGTAACCTCGAAGTCACGAGTCGATCCGCTCAACTATCAGGAGAGAGTAATTACGGCGACTGTGTCGGCACTCGCCACCGATGCGAAGTCAGCGTCGCGAAGTTGGCGTTAAATTCGAACGTTTGAATCAGTTATTTTCTTTCGGGCCCTTTTCAGCCCTGAACCGTGGAAGCGCCGAAATTCGGGTTTCATTTTTAACGCGGCAGCTTATAACCCCCCGAGCGCTACCGACCACTGCCGGTGGTGGTCGGTAAGTTATCCTCCGCCGAGGTCGACGCGCGTTACCGATGCACACGTAAAAAATTATTCGAGAATTTTTCGCGAAAAATTCGCGAAAAATTCGCGAAAAATTCGCGAAAAATTCTCGAATAATTTTTCGCGCGGTAAAACTTCGTCTCCGCGTCCTCCGTCCCACGAGCCTACTCTCGCCCGCGCCCGTCGGCCCGTTCTCGAGCAATACGGCGACAAAGAAATCGCAAAATTTCACTAATTTGACGTCACCGAAAAAGTTACGGCCAACTGGGAATTAAAGGTATATCGCCTTCACGAATTTTCCGGGAGCACATCGGGCCTTCGGCCCCGCTCGGCTCGGCTCGGTTCGGCTCGAGGTCTAGGTCGTCGGTAGCGACGATGGTGGCGGGGAGGCGCGCGATTGGTCTGTCATCGCCAAACACCCCACGCCCCCCCACCCTTTAAAATTAATGGAAAATGTAAACCTAAACGTAGAGTCGGATTCGTAACCTCGAAGTTACAAGTCGATTCGCTCAACTATCAAGGGAGAGTAAACGCGGCGACTGTGGCGGCACTCACCACCGATGCGAAGTCAGCGTCGCAAAGTTGGCGTTCAATTCGAACGTTTGAATCAGTTATTTTCTTTCGGGCCCTTTTCAGCCCTGAACCGTGGAAGTGCCGAAATTCGGGTTTCATTTTTAACGCGGCAGCTTATACCCCCCGACCGTTACCGACCACTGCCGGTGGTGGTCGGTAACTTATCCTCCGCCGAGGTCGACGCGCGTTATCGATGCACAGGTAAAAAATTTTTCGCGAATTTTCGCGAATTTTTCGCGCGGTTAACCTTCGTCTCCGCGTCCTCCGTCCGACGAGCCTACTCTCGCCCGCAACCGTCGACCGGGTCTCGAGCTATACGTAGACAAAAAAACTTTGATTTTTCACTAATTTGACGTCATCGAAAAAGTTACGGCCAACTGGGAATTAAAGGTATATCGCCTTCACGAATTTTCCGGGAGCCCGTCGGGCCTTCGGCCCCGCTCGACTCGGCTCGGCTCGAGGTCGAGGTCGTCGGTAGCGACGATGGTGGCGGGGAGGCGCGCGATTGGTCTGTCATCGCCAACCCCCCACCCCCCCACCCTTTAAAATTAATGGCAAATGTAAACCTGAACGTAGAGTCGGATTCGTAATCTCGAAGTCACGAGTCGATTCGCTCAACTATCAGGGGAGAGTAATTGCGGCGACTGTGGCGGCACTCGCCACCGATGCGAAGTCAGCGTCGCGAAGTTGGCGTTAAATTCGAACGTTTGAATCAGTTATTTTCTTTCGGGCCCTTTTGAGCCCTGAACCGTGGAAGCGCCGAAATTCGGGTTTCATTTTTAACGCGGCAGCTTATACCCCCCGAGCGTTACCGACCACTGCCGGTGATGTTCGGTAACTTTTTCTCCGCTGAGGTCGACGCGCGTTACCAATGCACATGTAACAAATTTTTCGAGAATCTTTCGCGAATTTTTCGCCCGGTAAACCTTCGTCTCCGCGTCCTCTGTCCGACGAGCCTACTCTCGCCCGCACCCGTCGACCGGTTCTCGAGCTATACGGCGACAAAGAAATCGCAAAATTTCACTAATTTGACGTCATCGAAGAAGTTACGGCCAACTGGGAATTAAAGGTATATCGACTTCATGAATTTTCCGGGAGCCCATCGGGCCTTCGGCCCCGCTCGGCTCGGCTCGGCTCGAGGTCGAGGTCGTCGGTAGCGACGATGGTGGCGGGAAGGAGCGCGATTGGTCTGTCATCGCCATCCTCCCACCAACCCCCGTCCCTTTAAAATTAATGGAAAATGTAAACCTAAACGTAGAGTCGGATTCGTAACCTCGAAGTTACAAGTCGATTCGCTCAACTATCAAGGGAGAGTAAACGCGGCGACTGTGGCGGCACTCGCCACCTATGCGAAGTCAGCGTCGCGAAGTTGGCGTTCAATTCGAGCGTTTGAGTCAGTTATTTTCTTTCGGGCCCTTTTCAGCACTGAACATTGGAAGCGCCGAAATTCGGGTTTCATTTTTAACGCGGCAGCTTATATCCCCCGAGCGTTACCGACCACTGCCGGTGGTTGTCGGTAAGTTATCCTCCGCCGAGGTCGACGCGCGTTACCGATGCACACGTAAAAAATTTTTCGAGAATCTTACGCGATTTTTTCGCGCGATTAACCTTCGTCTCCGCGTCCTCCGTCCGACGAGCCTACTCTCGCCCGCAACCGTCGACCGGGTCTCGAGCTATACGGCGACAAAAAAACTTTGATTTTTCACTAATTTGACGTCATCGAAAAAGTTACAGCCAACTGGGAATTAAAGGTATATCACCTGCACGAATTTTCCGGGAGCCCATCGGGCCTTCGGCCCCGCTCGGCTCGGCTCGGCTCGGCTCGAGGTCGAGTTCGTCGAAAGCGACGATGGTGGCGGTGAGGCGCGCGATTGGTCTGTCATCGCCAACCACCCCACCACCACCCCGTCCCTTTAAAATTAATGGAAAAGGTAAACCTAAACGTAGAGTCGGATTCGTAATCTCGAAGTTACAAGTCGATTCGCTCAACTCTCAGGGGAGAGTAAACGCGGCGACTGTAGCGGCACTCGCCACCGATGCGAAGTCAGCGTCGCGAAGTTGGCGTTCAATTCGAACGTTTGAATCAGTTATTTTCTTTCGGGCCCTTTTGAGCCCTGAACATTGGAAGCGCCGAAATTCGGGTTTCATTTTTAACGCGGCAGCTTATACCCCCCGAGCGTTACCGACCACTGCCGGTGATGTTCGGTAACTTTTTCTCCGCCGAGGTCGACGCGCGTTACCGATGCACATGTAACAAATTTTTCGAGAATCTTTCGCGAATTTTTCGCGCGGTAAACCTTCGCCTCCGCGTCCTCCGTCTGACGAGCCTACTCTCGCCCGCACCCGTCGTCCGGTTCTCGAGCTATACGGCGACAAAGAAATCGCAAAATTTCACTAATTTGACGTCATCGAAGAAGTTACGGCCAACTGGGAATTAAAGGTATATCGCCTTCACGAATTTTCCGGGAGCCCGTCGGGCCTTCGGCCCCGCTCGGCTCGGCTCGGCTCGAAGTCTAGGTCGTCGGTAGCGACGATGGTGGCGGGGAGGCGCACGATTGGTCTGTCATCGCCAACCACCCCTCCGTCCCTTTAAAATTAATGGAAAAAGTAAACCTAAACGTAGAGTCGGATTCGTAACCTCGAAGTTACAAGTCGATTCGCTCAACTCTCAGGGGAAAGTAAACGCGGCGACTGTGGCGGCACTCGCCACCGATGCGAAGTCAGCGTCGCGAAGTAGGCGTTAAATTCTAACGTTTGAATCAGTTATTTTCTTTCGGGCCCTTTTCAGCACTGAACCGTGGAAGCGCCGAAATCCGGGTTTCATTTTTAACGCGGCAGCTTATATCCCCCGAGCATTACCGACCACTGCCGGTGGTTGTCGGTAAGTTATCCTCCGCCGAGGTCGACGCGCGTTACCGATGCACACGTAAAAAATTTTTCGAGAATCTTTCGCGATTTTTTCGCGCGATTAACCTTCGTCTCCGCGACCTCCGTCCGACGAGCCTACTCTCGCCCGCAACCGTCGACCGGGTCTCGAGCTATACGGCGACAAAAAAACTTTGATTTTTCACTAATTTGACGTCATCGAAAAAGTTACGGCCAACTGGGAATTAAAGGTATATCACCTTCACGAATTTTCCGGGAGCCCATCGGGACTTCGGCCCCGCTCGGCTCGGCTCGGTTCGGCTCGAGGTCGAGGTCGTCGATAGCGACGATGGAAAATGTAAACCTAAACGTAGAGTCGGATTCGTAATCTCGAAGTCACGAGTCGATTCGCTCAACTATCAGGGGAGAGTAATTGCGGTGACTGTGGCGGCACTCGCCACCGATGCGAAGTCAGCGTCGCGAAGTTGGCGTTAAATTCGAACGTTTGAATCAGTTATTTTCTTTCGGGCCCTTTTGAGCCCTGATCCGTGGAAGCGCCGAAATTCGGGTTTCATTTTTAACGCGGCAGCTTATACCCCCCGAGCATTACCGACCACTGCCGGTGATGTTCGGTAACTTTTTCTCCGCCGAGGTCGACGCGCGTTACCGATGCACATGTAACAAATTTTTCGAGAATCTTTCGCGAATTTTTCGCGCGGTAAACCTTCGTCTCCGCGTCCTCCGTCCGACGAGCCTACTCTCGCCCGCACCCGTCGACCGGTTCTCGAGCTATACGGCGACAAAGTAATCGCAAAATTTCACTAATTTGACGTCATCGAAGAAGTTACGTCCAACTGGGAATTAAAGGTATATCGCCTTCACGAATTTTCCGGGAGCCCGTCGGGCCTTCGGCCCCGCTCGGCTCGGCTCGGCTCGAAGTCTAGGTCGTCGGTAGCGACGATGGTGGCAGGGAAGCGCGCGATTGGTCTGTCATCGCCAACCACCCCACCACCCCTCCGTCCCTTTAAAATTAATGGAAAAAGTAAACCTAAACGTAGAGTCGGATTCGTAACCTCGAAGTTACATGTCGATTCGCTCAACTCTCAGGGGAGAGTAAACGCGGCGACTGTAGCGGCACTCGCCACCGATGCGAAGTCAGCGTCGCAAAGTTGGCGTTCAATTCGAACGTTTGAATCAGTTATTTTCTTTCGGGCCCTTTTCAGCCCTGAACCGTGGAAGCGCCGAAATTCGGGTTTCATTTTTAACGCGGCAGCTTATACCCCCCGAGCGTTACCGACCACTGCCGGTGGTGGTCGGTAACTTATCCTCCGCCGAAGTCGACGCGCGTTACCGATGCACACGTAAAAAATTTTTCGAGAATCTTTCGCGAATTTTTCGGGCGGTAAACCTTCGTCTCCGCGTCCTCCGTCCGACGAGCCCACTCTCGCCCGCACCCGTCGACCGGTTCTCGAGCTATACGGCGACAAAGAAATCGCAAAATTTCACTGATTTGACGTCACCGAAAAAGTTACGGCCAACTGGGAATTAAAGGTACATCGCCTTCCCGAATTTTCCGGGAGCCCATCGGGCCATCGGCCCCGCTCGGCTCGGCTCGGCTCGCCTCGAGGTCGAGTTCGTCGAAAGCGAGGATGGTGGCGGTGAGGCGCGCGATTGGTCTGTCATCGCCAACCAACCCACCACCACCCCGTCCCTTTAAAATTAATGGAAAAGGTAAACCTAAACGTAGAGTCGGATTCGTAACCTCGAAGTTACAAGTCGATTCGCTCAACTCTCAGGGGAGAGTAAACGCGGCGACTGTAGCGGCACTCGCCACCGATGCGAAGTCAGCGTCGCGAAGTTGGCGTTCAATTCGAACGTTTGAGTCAGTTATTTTCTTTCGGGCCCTTTTCAGCCCTGAACCGTGGAAGCGCCGAAATTCGGGTTTCTTTTTTAACGCGGCAGCTTATACCCCCCGAGCGCTACCGACCACTGCCGGTGGTGGTCGGTAAGTTATCCTCCGCCGATGTCGACGCGAGTTACCGATGCACACGTAAAAAATTTTTCGAGAATCTTGCGCGAATTTTTCGCGCGGTTAACCTTCGTCTCCGCGTCCTCCGTCCGACGAGCCTACTCTCGCCCGCAACCGTCGACCGGGTCTCGAGCTATACGGCGACAAAAAAACTTTGATTTTTCACTAATTTGACGTCATCGAAAAAGTTACGGCCAACTGGGAATTAAAGGTATATCGCCTTCACGAATTTTCCGGGAGCCCGTCGGGCCTTCGGCCCCGCTCGGCTCGGCTCGGCTCGAGGTCGAGGTCGTCGGTAGCGACGATGGTGGCGGGGAGGCGCGCGTTTGATCTGTCATCGCCAACCCCCCCCACCCCCCCACCCCTTTAAAAATTAATGGAAAATGTAAACCTAAACGTAGGGTCGGATTCGTAATCTCGAAGTCACGAGTCGATTCGCTCAACTATCAGGGGAGAGTAATTGCGGCGACTGTGGCAGCACTCGCCACCGATGCGAAGTCAGCGTCGCGAAGTTGCCGTTAAATTCGAACGTTTGAATCAGTTATTTTCTTTCGGGCCCTTTTGAGCCCTGAACCGTGGAAGCGCCGAAATTCGGGTTTCATTTTTAACGCGGCAGCTTATACCCCCCGAGCGTTACCGACCACTGCCGGTGATGTTCGGTAACTTTTTCTCCGCCGAGGTCGACGCGCGTTACCGATGCACATGTAACAAATTTTTCGAGAATCTTTCGCGAATTTTTCGCGCGGTAAACCTTCGCCTCCGCGTCCTCCGTCTGACGAGCCTACTCTCGCCCGCACCCGTCGTCCGGTTCTCGAGCTATACGGCGACAAAGAAATCGCAAAATTTCACTAATTTGACGTCATCGAAGAAGTTAAGGCCAACTGGGAATTAAAGGTATATCGCCTTCACGAATTTTCCGGGAGCCCGTCGGGCCTTGGGCCCCGCTCGGCTCGGCTCGGCTCGAAGTCTAGGTCGTCGGTAGCGACGATGGTGGCGGGGAGGCGCACGATTGGTCTGTCATCGCCAACCACCCCTCCGTCCCTTTAAAATTAATGGAAAAAGTAAACCTAAACGTAGAGTCGGATTCGTAACCTCGAAGTTACAAGTCGATTCGCTCAACTCTCAGGGGAAAGTAAACGCGGCGACTGTGGCGGCACTCGCCACCGATGCGAAGTCAGCGTCGCGAAGTAGGCGTTAAATTCTAACGTTTGAATCAGTTATTTTCTTTCGGGCCCTTTTCAGCACTGAACCGTGGAAGCGCCGAAATCCGGGTTTCATTTTTAACGCGGCAGCTTATATCCCCCGAGCATTACCGACCACTGCCGGTGGTTGTCGGTAAGTTATCCTCCGCCGAGGTCGACGCGCGTTACCGATGCACACGTAAAAAATTTTTCGAGAATCTTTCGCGATTTTTTCGCGCGATTAACCTTCGTCTCCGCGACCTCCGTCCGACGAGCCTACTCTCGCCCGCAACCGTCGACCGGGTCTCGAGCTATACGGCGACAAAAAAACTTTGATTTTTCACTAATTTGACGTCATCGAAAAAGTTACGGCCAACTGGGAATTAAAGGTATATCACCTTCACGAATTTTCCGGGAGCCCATCGGGACTTCGGCCCCGCTCGGCTCGGCTCGGTTCGGCTCGAGGTCGAGGTCGTCGATAGCGACGATGGTGGCGGGGAGGCGCGCGATTGGTCTGTCATCGCCAACCCCCCCACCCCCCTCCCTTTAAAATTAATGGAAAATGTAAACCTAAACGTAGAGTCGGATTCCTAACCTCGAAGTCACGAGTCGATTCGCTCAACTATCAGGGGAGAGTAAACGCGGCGACAGTGGCGGCACTCCCCACCGATGCGAAGTCAGCGTCGCGAAGTTGGCGTTAAATTCGAACGTTTGAATCAGTTATTTTCTTTCGGGCCCTTTTGAGCCCTGAACCGTGGAAGCGCCGAAATCCGGGTTTCATTTTTAACGCGGCAGCTTATATCCCCCGAGCATTACCGACCACTGCCGGTGGTTGTCGGTAAGTTATCCTCCGCCGAGGTCGACGCGCGTTACCGATGCACACGTAAAAAAATTTTCGAGAATCTTTCGCGATTTTTTCGCGCGATTAACCTTCGTCTCCGCGACCTCCGTCCGACGAGCCTACTCTCGCCCGCAACCGTCGACCGGGTCTCGAGCTATACGGCGACAAAAAAACTTTGATTTTTCACTAATTTGACGTCACGAAAAAGTTACGGCCAACTGGGAATTAAAGGTATATCACCTTCACGAATTTTCCGGGAGCCCATCGGGACTTCGGCCCCGCTCGGCTCGGCTCGGTTCGGCTCGAGGTCGAGGCCACGATGGTGGCGGGGAGGCGCGCGATTGGTCTGTCATCGCCAACCCCCCCACCCCCCTCCCTTTAAAATTAATGGAAAATGTAAACCTAAACGTAGAGTCGGATTCCTAACCTCGAAGTCACGAGTCGATTCGCTCAACTATCAGGGGAGAGTAAACGCGGCGACAGTGGCGGCACTCCCCACCGATGCGAAGTCAGCGTCGCGAAGTTGGCGTTAAATTCGAACGTTTGAATCAGTTATTTTCTTTCGGGCCCTTTTCAGCCCTGAACCGTGGAAGCGCCGAAATTCGGGTTTCATTTTTAACGCGGCAGCTTATACGCCCCAAGCGTTACAGACCACTGCCGGTGGTGGTCGGTAACTTATCCTCCGCCGAGGTCGACGCGCGTTACCGATGCACACGTAAAAAATTTTTCGAGAATCTTTCGCGAATTTTTCGGGCGGTAAACCTTCGTCTCCGCGTCCTCCGTCCGACGAGCCTACTCTCGCCCGCACCCGTCGACCGGTTCTCGAGCTATACGGCGACAAAGAAATCGCAAAATTTCACTAATTTGACGTCACCGAAAAAGTTACGGCCAACTGGGAATTAAAGGTATATCGCCTTCCCGAATTTTCCGGGTGCCCATCGGGCCTTCGGCCCCGCTCGGCTCGGCTCGGCTCGAGGTCTAGGTCGTCGGTAGCGACGATGGTGTCGGGGAGGCGCGCGATTGGTCTGTCATCGCCAACCACCCCTCCGTCCCTTTAAAATTAATGTAAAAAGTAAACCTAAACGTAGAGTCGGATTCGTAACCTCGAAGTTACAAGTCGATTCGCTCAACTCTCAGGGGAGAGTAAACGCGGCGACTGTGGCGGCACTCGCCACCGATGCGAAGTCTGCGTCTCGAAGTAGGCGTTAAATTCGAACGTTTGAATCAGTTATTTTCTTTCGGGCCCTTTTCAGCCCTGAACCGTGGAAGCGCCGAAATTCGGGTTTCATTTTTGACGCGGCAGCTTATACCCCCCGAGCGTTACCGACCACTGCCGGTGATGTTCGGTAACTTTTTCTCCGCCGAGGTCGACGCGCGGTACCGATGTACAGGTAAAAAATTTTTCGCGAATTTTCGCGAATTTTTCGCGCGGTAAACCTTCGTCTCCGCGTCCTCCGACCGACGAGCCTACTCGCGCCCGCGCCCGTCGACCCGTTCTCGAGCTATACGGCGACGAAGAAATCGCAAAATTTCACTAATTTGACGTCACCGAAAAAGTTACGGCCAACTGGGAATTAAAGGTACATCGCCTTCACGAATTTTCCGGGAGCCCGTCGGACCTTCGGCCCCGCTCGGCTCGGCTCGGCTCGAAGTCTAGGTCGTCGGTAGCGACGATGGTGGCAGGGAGGCGCGCGATTGGTCTGTCATCGCCAACCACCCCACCACCCCTCCGTCCCTTTAAAATTAATGGAAAAAGTAAACCTAAACGTAGAGTCGGATTCGTATCCTCGAAGTTACATGTCGATTCGCTCAACTCTCAGGGGACGGTAAACGCGGCGACTGTGGCGGCACTCGCCACCGATGCGAAGTCAGCGTCGCAAAGTTGGCGTTAAATTCGAACGTTTGAATCAGTTATTTTCTTTCGGGCCCTTTTGAGCCCTGAACCGTGGAAGCGCCGAAATTCGGGTTTCATTTTTAACGCGGCAGCTTATACCCCCCGAGCGTTACCGACCACTGCCGGTGGTTGTCGGTAAGTTATCCTCCGCCGAGGTCGACGCGCGTTACCAATGCACACGTAAAAAATTTTTCGAGAATCTTACGCGATTCTTTCGCGGGATTAACCTTCGTCTCCGCGTCCTCCGTCCGACGAGCCTACTCTCGCCCGCAACCGTCGACCGGGTCTCGAGCTATACGGCGACAAAAAACTTTGATTTTTCACTAATTTGACGTCATCGAAAAAGTTACGGCCAACTGGGAATTAAAGGTATATCGCCTTCACGAATTTTCCGGGAGCCCATCGGGCCTTCGGCCCCGCTCGGCTCGGCTCGGTCCGGCTCGAGGTCGAGGTCGTCGATAGCGACGATGGTGGCGGGGAGGCGCGCGATTGGTCTGTCATCGCCAACCCCCCACCCCCCTCCCTTTAAAATTAATGGAAAATGTATAATATATAAGTCTAAGAATAGACTTATATATGCGATAAAAAGCGTCGTTGTGCAAAAAGCAACTACAAAATGGTAATTAAAACAATACACCTTAATTGTATTGAGTGATACATAATACCCAATGTGTTTAAGTTATTTGGAGAGACTAGAATGCCTCGAGGGGAATAAAAGATGCAACACAATTGTTCTTGCAAACGATGTTTGGTCTACAGTCTAGAGGGAAACAAAATGAAACATGTACAACACATGAGAATGTTCGATTAAATTCACTTCATTAAACAGAATATATTAAAATAGGACTTTAATTAAGCATGTAATACACGTTAAGAAAAAAACAAATTTTCTAAAGAAAAAAGAAAGTGATACTTTTTATGATTTCTGACGTTAATTTAGCCACAAAATAGACTATTTTTGTCTGATTTTATCATTCGATACTTCATTATGTGTCCCTCTATACAAAAATATAATTCTCCTCAATCCTCTTCGTAGAATTCCAGCATTTCGATTTTTACTAATTAAAAAATTACTTATAAAACTGATAATAATAACTTAAAATATATATTAGAAACACTAAATAATAAAAAAATGAGGAAGCTTAAAAAAAATTGAAAATTAATTTTATATAAAAATTTTATTAAAAATGAATTTTTTATATTATTTAAGGTTAAAATATAATTAATATTGTATAAATCAATATAATTTTAGAGGGGTTATATTATTTATTTAAATTTAATATTATTTTAAAAGGCTGTTACGGATGACGAACAGGTGTTCAATATCATCTCTGGCAGGAACCGTCCTAGATAAACGAACAGAGTTTTTCCCTAGATAAATCTACATAATTGTTTAGGTTAGTTTAGGGCCCAAACGTACGCACGACCAACTGGTCGTTGACAAAATACGAATGTTCACTTGAAGGGTACTGACAAGTACCACCCGTCATTGCAGGGCTATATAAGCCCTTACATTTCTACTCTCGGGGGCTAGTACTGTCGTAATCACGAATAGTGTCGCGTCGTGCTGCATCTCGGAAGTCAACTACCAGTGAGATCGGACGTTCGTTCCTTTTGAATCAAAGTTTAACCGTACAGATTCCGCGAGTTCGGTCTAAAATCTGTTAGGCAGTGACAAGGTTGCTCCGAGTCCCCCGCATTGCCAGTGCGTCAACACCGTGCGTCTTAGCTTAGGTAATATCACCTTTCAATTTCTTTCCTATTCTAAATTCAGTTCATTCGCGACACAAGTACACTTGTAGAACGAAACTCTATAGTAAGAATATATTTGTCTTCTTTGATAATTAACTTAAATTCATTAAACCCATAATTATCATCCAATATCCTAACCAAGTAATTGAACGTCCCCACATGATACAATCTTACCGCTCGGATTGTATCAATTAAATTATACTAGTTACGAGGCTTACTAATTATCCTAGCAATTCCCTGATTAACCATCAGGTTCTTTCGCGACATTCCAATTGTCCGAACAGAGATTTATCCAACCTAGCGGCTCCCCAGTTTTGCATTGGGTTCGTCCGCATCCTAACAGCTCCCTGATTTCGCATCAGGTTCGTCTGTGCTATTATACAACATCCTAGCAGCTCCCCGGTTTTGCATCGGGTTCGTCTGCGTTTGACTCCATTCCTAGAGGCTCCCTGACTTCGCGTCAGGTTCGTCCTCGCTGTCAGTAATCCTAGCGGCTCCCCAATTTTGCATTGGGTTCGTCCGCGTTCCTTAACTAACAAATTTATATCATATTCCTAGGGTAATAACCCTTCGCCGGCCACTCGTGCTACTCGCGGCCCTGGCTCGTAACAGAACTGGTGACAGCGGTGGGATTGTTCAATTATTTTAGGATCACTTTAATTTTGGGTTTACTACGTTAAATTACTCGTAGCTGAGTATTGACAATATACTAGTTTTCCTAGTTACGTCTCAATATTATTAGCAATATACTAGTTTTCGCTAGTCACGCTTTTATACCAATAATATACTAGTTTTCCTAGTTAAAAGGTTTCTATATACTAGTTTTCCTAGTTGAAAGGTTTCGGTAATATACTAGTTTTCTCTAGTTACATTCTTTAAAAATGCCGAATTCAGCTGCAAATACTTCTTCCGTTGACATAATGAACTTGACGGTGTCACTTGCAAATTCTATGTCGCTGTTGACGCAAAAGACATGCTTACAGAATATTACTTCGACAATTCCGACCTTTAACGGGGAAGACCCCTCTTTGATTCGTTTCGCGCAAACTTTAGAGGACGGGTTAACTTTGATTCCGGAGGGTACGGAAACCGAGTATCTGGCAATTGTTCTTACTAAGCTCGTCGGGCCAGCACGTAGATGCACATTAGAGCACAAGTTTACTACCGTAAAAGCGTTAATTCAACATTTGAAGAAACGGTTCGCTCCCGGCAAGAGCCTATCATATTATCAAGTGGAAATCGCGAAACTACATATTCGCGAAGGAGAAAGCCTACGACAATACATCGATAGGACAAGCCACTTGGTCTACTGTACGCGCGGAGCCATGAGGGAAAAATACGAGGCACATGCTGAAGAATTTATCAAATTGATGGAAAAGGACGTCATTGAAAACTTCATCGATGGATTACCGGATCGGATTTCCCTGAAGGTGTCGGCTATCTTGAAGGATATAAAAAATCTGGAGGATGCTTACGACGCCGTGCTACAGATAGATA
Organism: Lasioglossum baleicum; assembly: GCF_051020765.1. Taxonomy (NCBI): domain Eukaryota; kingdom Metazoa; phylum Arthropoda; class Insecta; order Hymenoptera; family Halictidae; genus Lasioglossum; species Lasioglossum baleicum. Next base: position 33,062 of record NW_027470120.1, read on the forward strand.
AAAGATTAAGAAATCGACGACAGTCGCCTCGGAGTGAATCACCATCAAGGTGGTCCCGCCGAGATTCATATGACCAGGACTCTCGCTACCGCGATCGTGAAGTGTCATATCCCTTATCTCCAAGCAAATATGACCGACACAGGGATCAACGCACGAGACCATCTGGTTTTGAGGAGGAAAGAGAAGGACGACCGTCTGCCTGGACCTTGCGTCACAGGAGCCCCTCCGGTTCCCCCTCCAACCGTTCGGATTCGTCAATTGTGAGAGACGGAGAGAAACGGTATACAATTTTAAAAAATTCCGATAGGAATCGCATGTCAAAATCGTATTGTTGGCATTGCGGAACATCCGGACACGATGGAAAATTCTGCAAGAATCGACCGCGTAGTCCGCGATTCCAAAGAGATTCGCGAGATTCGTCCGTGGAATCGAACAAATCTTTAAACTTCGATCGCGCTCACCGTACAGGCGACACGATGAGCGAAAACAAAGAAGTTCGCCAAAGAACTGTCCGCTTCGAGGAAAAACCCTCATCAAAGAAGCTCCAGCACCACGAATCAAAATCAAAATCCCAGAACTGGAATCAGGCACGGGAGAATTTCTAATTGATGGTGGAGCATCCGTAAATTTAGTCGTTCTTGACGTTTTAGGAGAAGGAGCAGAAATTGTTTCACGCGAAGAAATTGAAATAACTGGTCTTACTACAAATCCAATTCGCACTCTAGGAACTACGATACTTCACATACACGAAGCTCCTGCGTTTTTCTACGTAGTGAAGCGCCTTGCAATAGAAGCAGATGGACTTATAGGAAGCCCATTTTTAAAACAGGAAGAAGCAGAAATTTCTTATTACCATGGGACACTGGTATTAAAAAATAAGCCCATCAGGCCTATTCGATTTTCAAATTACCAGCAGGACTCAGATGTACGGACCAAACATCGCATCGATGCCCGAACATCTCAACAGATTGCCATAAGAATAGCTAATCCAAGGATAAAAGAAGGCTATTTACCACGCATAAAAACGCACAAACAACTCTACATAGGAGAAGCCGCCGTCCTGAACGACGGAGGAAAATGTCATGTTATGGCAACCAACACTAGCGAGGAAGCCATAGACGTAGAAATAGAGCCACAAATCGTGGAACCTTACGACATTTTGAGCACATCAGATGAAGATATTTATTCAGAGGTACGTCAACATTGTAATTTCAAAACTAGAGAAGATAGGATACAGGGAATCTCCGAAACGCTAAATTTGAGTCACCTGAACAAAGAAGAACGGTGTAGCATCACCGCATTGATAAAGGAATTTCCCGATCGATTTTATCTCCCCGGAGATAAATTAGGGAAGGCATCTGATTTCAAGCACTCCTTACATACAACTGATGAGATTCCGATTAACACGAGACAGTATCGCTACCCTCCTGTACACCAAGAGGAAATAAAAAAGCAAATCAATGGCTTATTATCCGATGGTATTATTACTCCGTCGAAATCTCCGTACAATTCACCCTTGTGGATTGTACCCAAAAAACCAGATGCGCAGGGAAACGAACGTTGGCGCATGGTAATAGATTTTCGTGCGCTTAACGAGAAGACCATTTCCGATAAATATCCACTGCCTCAAATTACGGAAATATTGGATCGTCTCGGAGGAGCCAAATACTTCTCCGTTTTCGATCTTGCCAGTGGGTTCCACCAAATAGAAATGGATCCGAAAGACAGACAGAAGACAGCTTTCACCACCCCTAATGGACATTATGAATTTTCACGAATGCCGTTTGGTTTGAAAAATGCACCACCTACTTTTCAACGCCTCATGGATCAGGTATTAACTGGACTCCAGGGAACGGACGTTTTCATTTACCTGGATGATATCGTGGTTTACGCTGCGTCATTACACGAACACAACATTAAAGTCAGGAAATTATTAAACCGCTTGCGAGAACATGGTTTAACTCTTCAAACCAATAAATGCGAATTCTTACGAAAAGAAGTTGCATACCTTGGACATATTATTTCAAGACAGGGAGTAAAACCTGATCCCCGAAAATTAAAGGCTGTCAAGGATTTCCCAACGCCTACCTCACAGAAAAATATACAACAGTTTTTGGGTTTAGTAGGATATTACCGAAGATTCGTACCAGATTTCACTACAAAAGCAAAATCTTTAATTGACCTTCTAGGAAAGGGCAAAAAATTCAAATGGACTGAAGAACAGGAAAACAGTTTTAAGCAGTTACGTGAAGAACTCTGTCGAGAGCCTATTTTACAATATCCAGATTTTAGCAAACCATTCGTCGTTACAACAGACGCCTCTGAATATGCCGTTGGAGCCGTGCTTAGTCAAGGTGAAATAGGAAATGATCTGCCAATTGCTTATGCATCGCGCAGCCTCAACAAAGCAGAGAGAAATTATTCAGCCACGGAAAAAGAATGTTTAGCAATGGTATACGCCGTCATATATTTCCGACCGTATGTGTACGGAACAAAATTCACATTGGTTACAGATCATCGACCATTAGTTTGGCTGCATTCTGTGAAAGATCCGACATCAAGACTCATGAAATGGAAGCTCCGACTATTAGAATATGATTATCAGGTCGTCCATAAATCTGGAAAAACAAATAAGAATGCTGATGCATTGTCACGTAATCCTACTTCCATCTGTTTACCACTCACCCCGAGGGAACTCAAAGACCCCGATTTTAAAATCCAAATACCGAAAACAGCTGTCGACGCTGGTTCAATAGGACAACGCGTCAGACAACTACATCGAGACCGAGAAAAACGGCCGAAATATCAACAAACAAGCAGCAGTTCAGATGAGACGGAACAACCCGCCCTGGGGAAGGTTCAACACTCACCAATTATTAACATAAATAGAACTCTTCCGAGTTTATCTAAAGAGATAGTGATGCCAGACGAAGATCAGGACAACGCACACCATTTTTTGCCCGCAGCAAACTCTACAGAAATTTTTTCTACGGATAAGAATACGACATTATCTGGTGATTTAATTTCGTTTGAGGAGCCACTGGAAAACACCGTTATAGAGAATAGGAACAATTTACAGCAGGATGTACCCTACATACCGCAGGTACCATTTCCTGAAATAGGTGGAATTTTGCAACCCAACGTAATTCGATTTCCAAACAATATAATACGCAAAGCAAGGGCACGGCAACTGCCTGATCGCACAGCCGACCCTTACCCATTCTTTGACGCCGATACCGATGGTTCTTCTACCGAAACTGACCTGGAAGCGCCGCCGGAACCGAAACAGAGGATTAGCATTTCTTCAAACACCCTTACCGCAAAGGAAGACCATTATGTACATTTCATATCAGCTGATCGCAACCTAATAACCCCCGTAGGAAAACTGTTACTGGACACGGGATTGATAAATAAGCAAGAACTTTTAGCTGCACGACCGAAAAAGGGACAGGTCATAATTTCAAACAATGGGTTATTTAAAACCTTCAGCATTGTAATTTCTGATAACTTCTATAATAAACCAAAAAGATTGGATATAATTAATGGATTGAAAACTCTTCAATCTGCTTTAGAACAAAATAGGAGCAAATCTTTTCGAATATCCGCCACCGGAGATCATCATAAATCATCGCCTGATGAACTTTTCAAAGCATTAAAAGAAGTCTTTACAGATTCAACTTATCAAATTACAATATGTAACTGTGTTATTACTACACCTTCCGTAGAAGACAGGCAAGAAATCATCCATGAAGCACATGATAGCCTAATAGGAGGGCATAAAGGAGTTACAAAAACCTACAATCGCATTCGATCAAGATTTCATTGGCCGCACATGCGCAACGAAATTCAGGATTACATCCGAAAATGTAAAAGTTGTCAGGAGCAAAAATTAGTCAGAACGAAAACTCGACAACCTATGTTGATCACCGACACACCGTTGGACGCATTTGAAAAAATTTCATTAGATACCGTTGGACCATTACCAATTACACCTGGAGGGAACCGATACATTCTCACCATGCAGGACAATCTAACCAAATATTGTATTGCAGTAGCGATACCTAATATCCGAGCCACTACCATCGCAGATGCTTTTGCACGGCATTTTATTGCAATATATGGGACACCTCGAGCCATACTCACGGATAAGGGAACCAGCTTTATTGGAACTCTTATGACAAATCTGTCAGAAATATTCAAGATTAAACAAATCACCACCTCCGGATACCGACCACAAACTAATGGATCATTGGAGCGAAGCCATATTGTTCTTACAGAATACCTCAAACACTATATGGAGAACTACGAGGATTGGGATTTATTAATTCCGTTTGCAATGTTTTCTTATAACACGTCTGTTCATGAAGCTACCAACTTCACACCATATGAATTAATTTTTGGTAAACAGGCTCGAGAGCCAACCTCATTTCCAACCGGTACAATTTTGAAGACATATGGAGACTATTTATCGGAACTAATAACAAATATAGTCCGAATCCGTAATATAGCAGCAAATGGAAACCATGCATAACGATCTTCTAAGGAGCAGGACTACCTCCACCGACAGCAGTCTCTACCTGAGCACCACCTAGCAATAAGTACACTTACACCTACACTACACTCGTTAAAAATTTTTTCTCTTCAGTTTATTTTTTTTTTCTCTCCACTTTTTTCTTTTTTTTCTTAAAGTCTATTGTATCTAGGACGTTTCCTTCCTGATGAGAAAGCATCACGGGAACCGCGATGTTTCTTCTTGGTGGGGAGATGTTACGGATGACGAACAGGTGTTCAATATCATCTCTGGCAGGAACCGTCCTAGATAAACGAACAGAGTTTTTCCCTAGATAAATCTACATAATTGTTTAGGTTAGTTTAGGGCCCAAACGTACGCACGACCAACTGGTCGTTGACAAAATACGAATGTTCACTTGAAGGGTACTGACAAGTACCACCCGTCATTGCAGGGCTATATAAGCCCTTACATTTCTACTCTCGGGGGCTAGTACTGTCGTAATCACGAATAGTGTCGCGTCGTGCTGCATCTCGGAAGTCAACTACCAGTGAGATCGGACGTTCGTTCCTTTTGAATCAAAGTTTAACCGTACAGATTCCGCGAGTTCGGTCTAAAATCTGTTAGGCAGTGACAAGGTTGCTCCGAGTCCCCCGCATTGCCAGTGCGTCAACACCGTGCGTCTTAGCTTAGGTAATATCACCTTTCAATTTCTTTCCTATTCTAAATTCAGTTCATTCGCGACACAAGTACACTTGTAGAACGAAACTCTATAGTAAGAATATATTTGTCTTCTTTGATAATTAACTTAAATTCATTAAACCCATAATTATCATCCAATATCCTAACCAAGTAATTGAACGTCCCCACATGATACAATCTTACCGCTCGGATTGTATCAATTAAATTATACTAGTTACGAGGCTTACTAATTATCCTAGCAATTCCCTGATTAACCATCAGGTTCTTTCGCGACATTCCAATTGTCCGAACAGAGATTTATCCAACCTAGCGGCTCCCCAGTTTTGCATTGGGTTCGTCCGCATCCTAACAGCTCCCTGATTTCGCATCAGGTTCGTCTGTGCTATTATACAACATCCTAGCAGCTCCCCGGTTTTGCATCGGGTTCGTCTGCGTTTGACTCCATTCCTAGAGGCTCCCTGACTTCGCGTCAGGTTCGTCCTCGCTGTCAGTAATCCTAGCGGCTCCCCAATTTTGCATTGGGTTCGTCCGCGTTCCTTAACTAACAAATTTATATCATATTCCTAGGGTAATAACCCTTCGCCGGCCACTCGTGCTACTCGCGGCCCTGGCTCGTAACAAGGCTATATAAATTTATTATAAATAGTATTAAAGGTTTATTTTTAAAAATTATATAAAATTAAGGGGATTCATATATTTTTAGTAAAATTAAAAAATGAGGGATTTTTACTAATTAAAAAATTACTTATAAAACTGATAATAATAACTTAAAATATATATTAGAAACACTAAATAATAAAAAAATGAGGAAGCTTAAAAAATTGAAAATTAATTTTATGTAAAAATTTTATTAAAAATAAATTTTTTTATATTATTTAAGGTTAAAATATAATTAATATTGTATAAATTAGTATAATTTTAGAGGGGTTATATTATTTATATAAATTTAATATTATTTTAAAAAGGTATATAAATTTATTACAAATAATTTTAAGGGTTTATTTTTAAAAATTATATAAAATTAAGGGGATTCATATATTTTTAGTAAAATTAAAAAATGAGGGATTTTTACTAATTAAAAAATTACTTATAAAACTGATAATAATAACTTAAAATATATATTAGAAACACTAAATAATAAAAAAAATGAGGAAGCTTTTTAAAAAATTGAAAATTAATTTTATATAAAAATTTTATTAAAAATGAATTTTTTTATATTATTTAAGGTTAAAATATAATTAATATTGTATAAATCAATATAATTTTAGAGGGGTTATATTATTTATATAAATTTAATATTATTTTAAAAAGGCATATAAATTTATTATAAATAGTATTAAAGGTTTATTTTTAAAAATTATATAAAATTAAGGGGATTCATATATTTTTAGTAAAATTAAAAAATGAGGGATTTTTACTAATTAAAAAATTACTTATAAAACTGATAATAATAACTTAAAATATATATTAGAAACACTAAATAATAAAAAAATGAGGAAGCTTCAAAAAAAATTGAAAATTAATTTTATATAAAAATTTTATTAAAAATGGATTTTTTTATATTATTTAAGGTTAAAATATAATTAATATTATATAAATCAATATAATTTTAGAGGGGTTATATTATTTATATAAATTTAATATTATTTTAAAAAGGCATATAAATTTATTATAAATAGTATTAAAGGTTTATTTTTAAAAATTATATAAAATTAAGGGGATTCATATATTTTTAGTAAAATTAAAAAATGAGGGATTTTTACTAATTAAAAAATTACTTATAAAACTGATAATAATAACTTAAAATATATATTAGAAACACTAAATAATAAAAAAATGAGGAAGCTTCAAAAAAAATTGAAAATTAATTTTATATAAAAATTTTATTAAAAATGAATTTTTTTATATTATTTAAGATTAAGGTATAATTAATATTGTATAAATCAATATAATTTTAGAGGGGTTATATTATTTATATAAATTTAATATTATTTTAAAAAGGCATATAAATTTATTATAAATAGTATTAAAGGTTTATTTTTAAAAATTATATGAAATTAAGGGGATTCATATATTTTTAGTAAAATTAAAAAAAGCTTTTTTAAAAAAAATTAATTTTATATAAAAATTTTATTAAAAATGGATTTTTTTATATTATTTAAGAATTAAGGTTTAATTAATATTGTATAAATCAATATAATTTTAGAGAGATTATATTATTTATATAAATTTAATATTATTTTAAAAAGGGGTATAAATTTATCATAAATAATATTTAGGGTTTATTTTTAAAAATTATATAAAATTAAGAGGATTCATATATTTTTAGTAAAATTAAAAAAAAGCTTTTTTAAAAAAATTAATTTTATATAAAAATTTTATTAAAAATGAATTTTTTTATATTATTTAAGATTAAGGTATAATTAATATTGTATAAATCAATATAATTTTAGAGGGGTTATATTATTTATATAAATTTAATATTATTTTAAAAAGGTATATAAATTTATTACAAATAATTTTAAGGGTTTATTTTTAAAAGTTATATAAAATTAAGGGGATTTATATATTTTTAGTAAAATTAAAAAAAATGAGGGATTTTTACTAATTAAAAAATTATTTATAAAACTGATAATAATAACTTAAAATATATATTAGAAACACTAAATAATAAAAAAATGAGGAAGCTTTAAAAAAATTAAAAATTAATTTTATATAAAAATTTTATTAAAAATGAATTTTTTTGTATTATTTAAGGTTAAAATATAATTAATATTGTATAAATCAATATAATTTTAGAGGGGTTATATTATTTATATAAATTTAATATTATTTTAAAAAGGCATATAAATTTATTATAAATAGTATTAAAGGGTTATTTTTAAAAATTATATGAAATTAAGGGGATTCATATATTTTTAGTAAAATTAAAAAAAGCTTTTTTAAAAAAATTAATTTTATATAAAAATTTTATTAAAAATGAATTTTTTATATTATTTAAGATTAAGGTATAATTAATATTGTATAAATCAATATAATTTTAGAGGGGTTATATTATTTATATAAATTTAATATTATTTTAAAAAGGCATATAAATTTATTATAAATAGTATTAAAGGTTTATTTTTAAAAATTATATAAAATTAAGAGGATTCATATATTTTTAGTAAAATTAAAAAAAGCTTTTTAAAAAAATTAATTTTATATAAAAATTTTATTAAAAATGAATTTTTTTATATTATTTAAGATTAAGGTATAATTAATATTGTATAAATCAATATAATTTTAGAGGGGTTATATTATTTATATAAATTTAATATTATTTTAAAAAGGCATATAAATTTATTATAAATAGTATTAAAGGTTTATTTTTAAAAATTATATAAAATTAAGAGGATTTATATATTTTTAGTAAAATTAAAAAATGAGGGATTTTTACTAATTAAAAAATTACTTATAAAACTGATAATAATAATTTAAAATATATATTAGAAACACTAAATAATAAAAAAATGAGGAAGCTTCAAAAAAAAATTGAAAATTAATTTTATACAAAAATTTTATTAAAAATGAATTTTTTTTATATTATTTAAAATTAAGGCATAATTAATATTGTGTAAATCAATATAATTTTAGAGGGGTTATATTATTTATATAAATTTAATATTATTTTAAAAAGGTATATAAATTTATTATAAATAATTTTAAGGGTTTATTTTTAAAAATTATATAAAATTAAGGGGATTCATATATTTTTAGTAAAATTAAAAAATGAGGGATTTTCACTAATTAAAAAATTACTTATAAAATTGATAATAATAACTTAAAATATATATTAGAAACACTAAATAATAAAAAAATGAGGAAGCTTCAAAAAAAATTGAAAATTAATTTTATATAAAAATTTTATTAAAAATGGATTTTTTTATATTATTTAAGGTTAAAATATAATTAATATTATATAAATCAATATAATTTTAGAGGGGTTATATTATTTATATAAATTTAATATTATTTTAAAAAGGCATATAAATTTATTATAAATAGAATTAAAGGTTTATTTTTAAAAATTATATGAAATTAAGGGGATTCATATATTTTTAGTAAAATTAAAAAAAGCTTTTTTAAAAAAAATTAATTTTATATAAAAATTTTATTAAAAATGGATTTTTTTATATTATTTAAGAATTAAGGTTTAATTAATATTGTATAAATCAATATAATTTTAGAGAGATTATATTATTTATATAAATTTAATATTATTTTAAAAAGGGGTATAAATTTATCATAAATAATATTTAGGGTTTATTTTTAAAAATTATATAAAATTAAGAGGATTCATATATTTTTAGTAAAATTAAAAAAAGCTTTTTTAAAAAAATTAATTTTATATAAAAATTTTATTAAAAATGAATTTTTTTATATTATTTAAGATTAAGGTATAATTAATATTGTATAAATCAATATAATTTTAGAGGGGTTATATTATTTATATAAATTTAATATTATTTTAAAAAGGCATATAAATTTATTATAAATAGTATTAAAGGTTTATTTTTAAAAATTATATAAAATTAAGAGGATTCATATATTTTTAGTAAAATTAAAAAAAGCTTTTTTAAAAAAATTAATTTTATATAAAAATTTTATTAAAAATGAATTTTTTTATATTATTTAAGATTAAGGTATAATTAATATTGTATAAATCAATATAATTTTAGAGGGGTTATATTATTTATATAAATTTAATATTATTTTAAAAAGGTATATAAATTTATTACAAATAATTTTAAGGGTTTATTTTTAAAAATTATATAAAATTAAGGGGATTCATATATTTTTAGTAAAATTAAAAAAAATGAGGGATTTTTACTAATTAAAAAATTACTTATAAAACTGATAATAATAACTTAAAATATATATTAGAAACACTAAATAATAAAAAAATGAGGAAGCTTTAAAAAAATTAAAAATTAATTTTGTATAAAAATTTTATTAAAAATGAATTTTTTTATATTATTTAAGGTTAAAATATAATTAATATTGTATAAATCAATATAATTTTAGAGGGGTTATATTATTTATATAAATTTAATATTATTTTAAAAAGGCATATAAATTTATTATAAATAGTATTAAAGGTTTATTTTTAAAAATTATATGAAATTAAGGGGATTCATATATTTTTAGTAAAATTAAAAAAATCTTTTTAAAAAAATTAATTTTATATAAAAATTTTATTAAAAATGAATTTTTTTATATTATTTAAGATTAAGGTATAATTAATATTGTATAAATCAATATAATTTTAGAGGGGTTATATTATTTATATAAATTTAATATTATTTTAAAAAGGCATATAAATTTATTATAAATAGTATTAAAGGTTTATTTTTAAAAATTATATAAAATTAAGAGGATTTATATATTTTTATTAAAATTAAAAATGAGGGATTTTTACTAATTAAAAAATTATTTATAAAACTGATAATAATAACTTAAAATATATATTAGAAACACTAAATAATAAAAAAATGAGGAAGCTTTTTAAAAAATTGAAAATTAATTTTATATAAAAATTTTATTAAAAATGGATTTTTTTTTATATTATTTAAGGTTAAAATATAATTAATATTATATAAATCAATATAATTTTAGAGGGGTTATATTATTTATATAAATTTAATATTATTTTAAAAAGGCATATAAATTTATTATAAATAGTATTAAAGGTTTATTTTTAAAAATTATATGAAATTAAGGGGATTTATATATTTTTAGTAAAATTAAAAAAAGCTTTTTTAAAAAAATTAATTTTATATAAAAATTTTATTAAAAATGGATTTTTTTTATATTATTTAAGGTTAAAATATAATTAATATTATATAAATCAATATAATTTTAGAGGGGTTATATTATTTATATAAATTTAATATTATTTTAAAAAGGCATATAAATTTATTATAAATAGTATTAAAGGTTTATTTTTAAAAATTATATGAAATTAAGGGGATTCATATATTTTTAGTAAAATTAAAAAAAGCTTTTTTAAAAATTAATTTTATATAAAATTTTATTAAAAATGAATTTTTTTATATTATTTAAGGTTAAAATATAATTAATATTATATAAATCAATATAATTTTAGAGGGGTTATATTATTTATATAAGTTTAATATTATTTTAAAAAGGCATATAAATTTATTATAAATAGTATTAAAGGTTTATTTTTAAAAATTATATAAAATTAAGGGGATTCATATATTTTTAGTAAAATTAAAAAAGTTTTTTTAAAAAA